>NC_083585.1:61399750-61699750 GCF_027579695.1 Neoarius graeffei | reverse complement strand
GGAGGAGCCTCATCATGTCAGAGACGCTGTAGAAGGATAGAGTTCCTGCACTGTGATCCACATACACTCCTATTCTGGAGGATGCTGGACCTTGGAGATCAGTCTCAATGTTGTTGTGCCAGAACGACAAAGAGAAAGAAGAACACTCCAGACTCCAGGACTGACTGTTGAATCCAAACACACACTCATCACCCTGTCCTCTCCGGCTGATCTCTTTATACGAGACTGATATGTTCACATCACTGTTCCATTCCACCTCCCAGTAACAGCGTCCACACACACTCTCCTTACACAACACCTGAGGCCAGTAGTCAAATCTCTCTGGATGATCAGAGTATCTCTGTTCCGTCCCAATGTGTGTCACCGCTCTGTTCTTCTCAGACAGAATGAGTTCAGGATTTACTGTGTTGGGATCCAGAGTCAGATAACAGAAATCTAAAACAATAAAATATCCACAGGTTAGATGTTAAGCACAGGATTTATAAGAAGTGTGTGAGAGACACCTGTCTGTGTTTCCATCCTCCTAATGTTCTATAGGACATATTTTAAATATTCAATTCAAATTCAATTCAAAACACTTTATTTGTCCCCTGGGGCAATTTAAAGGCACACAGAGAAGTACAGTTAAACGCATAATAATAAAAAATAATTAAAAAACATTAAACATAAAAATTATGACAGTATTACACAAGATCAGTCATCAGGGCAAAATGAATTACAGTAAAGAAATTTGAACACAAATGTGTGTGTTTTATACACCTACACTGCAGAATCTCTTCTCTGTTCTTTTGTTCTAAGGGTAAAATCATGTGAACTGCTGCAGCTGTGGAGACAAGAATGGAGATTGAAAAATGACATGAAAACAGTTTAAAGCAGGGGTGGGCAATTATTTTTTCCATGGGGCCACATGAGAAACAGAAAACTTTGTGGAGGGCCGGACCATAAGGCTGAACTAAATTCTGCATAATATTAATTGTATTTCTTTATATAAAGCAGTAAATATCATTGTTTTTACAAGCGGCTAAGACTGGTAAGAGTATGGAAAAAACGAGGTTGCCTTACAAAAAATGACATTTATTCAATCAAATTTCCCAAAACAATGGTTAACAAAATGTGAACGTTTGTACCTTTTTTTTTCAGTCACATTCACCCCAAAACACAATAAAGACATCACAATATTGTCTTTCTACTCCAAATATCAAGCAAGATACATCATATTATAATAATGATGCCCACATTTGTAGTCTAATCACCTCATTTGGTGTTTTTCAGTTTTTTATTTGTTCAGTGAGAGAAATCTCGTCTCTGTTGGTCTTTAACGAGTGCATCAGAGTCAGGTTGAATGTCTGAGGTGGAGATGCGAAGCACAGCTGACAGATGATCATCAGTCGATTCGGTGTAGGCATCAGATCTACAGATCGGCTCGGGCTCCGGCGCCTGCTGGTGACGTCACACTATGTGATTGGCTGGACCGTTTGAAGGATGACGTACAAGTTTGTGGTTGGTCTGGACAAATTACGGAAGTAGTTATCGCGGGATTAGGTTTCGTGGGATTTCATGTCATGTTCATGTCGCGCGCATTGCGTTTTTGTTGAACACAACTTCAAAATAAAAGCAATGCACATTCAGTCCATGCATGAGGCAAAATTAGAAAATATGTTTATTTTGTAATTTCTAATTAACCTTATGCAGGCCGGTCAGAATGAACCAAAGGGCCGGATGCGGCCCGCAAAATGCCCAGGTCTGCTTTAAAGCATCTCATCTCATTATCTCTAGCCACTTTATCCTGTTCTACAGGGTCGCAGGCAAGCTGGAGCCTATCCCAGCTGACTACGGGCGAAAGGCGGGGTACACCCTGGACAAGTCGCCAGGTCATCACAGGGCTGACACATAGACACAGACAACCATTCACACTCACATTCACACCTACGCTCAATTTAGAGTCACCAGTTAACCTAACCTGCATGTCTTTGGACTGTGGGGGAAACCGGAGCACCCGGAGGAAACCCACGCGGACACGGGGAGAACATGCAAACTCCGCACAGAAAGGCCCTCGCCGGCCACGGAGCTCGAACCCAGATCTTCTTGCTATGAGGCGACAGCACTAACCACTACACCACCGTGCCGCCCCAGCAAGAAGAATATAATTCTTATTTTTGTCTGCCCCTTAGTAAAACAAAGAATCTTAGATGGTCTGTAAATTCCCATTACCTACACCGCATATCAGTTACCTACACCATCAGCTACATATGCCAACAACTTAAAGGAAAAAATAACCAATAAAAGCAAAAATTTATAAGCACAAAACAATAAAAAATAATCATCTACATTCAATGCCAACAACATAAAACAAAAAATAACCCATAAAAGTCAAATTTTACAAGCTCATAACAAATAAAATGAACATCCAGTTAAATTTCACGTGCATATTGTTTCATTTGTCTCTCTTTATGCATTTTTTTTAACTGAAAAATATCGGTACAACACTTTAAATCATTCTGTTGAGAATTCCAAAGTTTTACACCAACAACAGAAATACACATTTGTTTTAAAGTGATGCGAGCAACTTGATGCTTAAAATCAAATCTCCTTCTGTGATTTTCATCTTCTGAGGTAAACACAAGCAACTTCTGCATGTTCTCTGGCAATATTCTGTTCTTGGCTTTAAACATTACTAATAATGTCTGCAGTTCGATTTATCTCTAAGTTTCAATAACCCTGACTTAATAAATAATATATTGGTATGTTCTCTAAACTCAACTTTGTGAATTATTCAAATTGCTCTTTTCTGCATTAAAATCAATGGCATTATATTGCTTATGTATGTGTTACCCCACACTTCTACACAATAACTAAAATAAGGCAATATAAGTGAACAGTACAGCATTCTCATTGTTTTACAATCCAAAACATACTTGACTTTGTTCAGAAGAAAAATATTCTTTTACACCTTTTGTTTAACATATATGAGATTTCCATGTCAATTTTTCATCCATTATAACTCCTAGAAACCTAAACTCCGATACTTTCGCAATGTTAACTCCATTAATAGATAATGAAACTTCATCCTTTCTTTTATTTGCAAAAAACATAAAAATGTTTTTCACATTTAATAACTTATTTTCATCAAACCAAGACTTAAGTTGAACCATTTCATTTTCAATACTTTCAGATAATGATTTTAAATTATCTCCAGAACAAAAGAAATCTGTGTCATCTGCAAACAAGACAAACTTGAATAAATTTGAGGCTTCACAAATGTCATTTATATATAAAATAAAGAGTTTAGGCCCCAAAACAGAACCTTGTGGAACTCCACATTCAGTTGTCAAACATTCTGAAGTATTACCAGCAAAATGCACATATTGTTGTCTGTTCTGTAAACATCTGGTTAACCAGTTAAGGACAACTCCTCTCACACCATATGCATTCAACTTTGAAATTAAAATAGAATTATCTATTGTATCGAATGCTTTCTTTAAAACCAATGAATACCCATATTGTATATTTCTTTTTATCAATAGCTGTTGTGATTTCTTCTATTATATTCATTATTGCTAGAGCTGTAGACCGGTTTGTCCTAAAACTATATTGACTCTCAATAAGTCATTATTTTCGATAAAGCTATCTAATTTTTCAACAAACAATTTTTCTAGCACTTTTGAAAATTGTGAAAGCAGTGATACTGGTCTATAATTGGTAATGTTGTGTTTGTCTCCTGCTTTGAAAAGTGGTATGACCTTTGCCGTTTTCATCCTATCCGGAAAAACACCGGTTTTAAATGAAAGACTGTAAACATAACATAGTGGTTTAACTATACAATCAATGGTCATTTTTACTATTTTTAATATCAATTCCATCACCATCAGTAGATGTCTTACTTTTTGATTTAGCTGCCACAGAAATGATTTGATTTTCATTCACTTCACCTAGAAACATTGACTGCATCACTTTATTTTCCCCTTTCCAGACACTTTTTGTTTGTCCACATTTTTTTGTAATTTCATATGCCAAACTAGGCCCAACATTCACAAAAAAAAGAATTAAATTAATTAACCACTTCATTCATGTTTTTAAATCATCTTATTGTCCTTTATAAAATGGTTGGGTAGATCTGTTGATCCCAATTTGTTCCTTATTACATTGTTCAGTATATTCCATGTACCCCTAATGTTGTTTTTATTTACTCGTAAAATTTTATTATAATATTCCTTTTTCGCTTGTCTCAATATGTTGGTTAACCAGTGGCGGCTGGTAGTCTTTCAAACAAGGGAGGCTGGTCGGTTATGATATTTCCAGATTTTAAAAGAAAAAAGAAAAAACACATCAGTTTTGCCCATACTCTTGCCTCTGATCTGCCTGATTGTTGGCAGCGTCACAAACTGTGAAATAACAGGTTCTTTTGGCCCATTAGCCTACTGTCCAATATACATGATGGTGGTGTTGGGGGGGTATATTTTAACATTTTATATTTTAAAATTGTGGCATGTTGTTTAAAAAGTGATCATTATTGAAAGAAGCTCTTTGTCAGGAACCTCAGCATTCAATGACACTTTCCCTATATTTTACTTATTTTGACTGAGAAATGTTTTACTGGCAATTTTGATAACCCTTCACTTTTAATCCAGGTCTGTAGTGTGAAATGTTCTCGGCTGTGTTTTTGTTTTAAAATGTTTTCCAAATTGTAGCTGTGTTTAATTCATATCCAGAGAAATATATATTCCAATATAATATACTCAGCATAAACATTTTAAATAGATTCTATATTTTTGGTCCATCCATGACATATTACTAAAGTAGCCTATTTACTGTTGTTGATGTGGGTCACTTGCTGTTAGCCAATTCACTTTCTCGTACCAGGAGAGCTGAAAGGAACGAGTATTATTCCCTACCTTTTTCACCAAGTCAATTTGAGGCGTTGGTCTACCCTGCTCTTTAATTTTTTCCTCGAAAGGAAGACTGGCAAATGGCTTCACCAAAATTAAATCAGCAATGCTTGGCATCCGTGCGCAGCTTTCTTGCTAGCTGACTAGCCCCCTCAAGTTCAAGTTCAGTCACTCAAATAAACAAAATTTCTGGAACTAAGATAGCAAACTTGACAACACTATATTTACACTTTATTTACAATGAAAATATATACAAACTAAAAAAGCTGGTAGAAACCGTATGTAATGAATGAAATCGGAATGTAAGCTGATCTCTTACAATACACCACAGCACTTGCGAATCCGCATGGGACTGAACTGAAATTCACCGCTGCCTGTCTATATTTGAAACGAGCTGTCAATCAAAGAAAATATCCGGCCGCTTTCACCAATCACCAGTCTCCTCGCGGAAACTGCCATGTCCCTCCCATGTGAGGCTCGGAGTCCGTGGGCGGGCATTTTCGCAGTATTTGTCCAATAACCGTCTTGCATTTTGAGATTGAAAGAGCATAGCTCCCAAATGCCGTTGAAGTGCACTGAGGCTGGGAGTCCGTGGGAGTCCGTAGGCGGGCGTTTTCACAGTATTTGTCCAATAATCGTCTTGCATTTTGAGATTGAAAAGCGCAGAGCTCCCAAATGCCATTGAAGTGCACTGAGGCTGGGCTGCATCGCGCTGTCACGAGGGGGAAAAACTCACACACACATTAGGCGAACTGGGGAAAGTTATAACGGAATGATTTCACACTGGAGTTGGGTTGAGCACATATATTTCTATGATTCGATGTTCGTCATTTTTAGATGAGGCTGAGCCTCCCTCGTTGTCTTAGAGCAATCGCCCGTGTGGTTAACTTATTTTTTTTGTACTTCTTGTATTGTTTTGCAGCAGTCTCTGTTCTAGATTTTATGAAGTCTCTATAAAGTTTGTTTTTCTTTTTACATGCATTTTGCAACGCTTTTGTTATCCAGGGTTTTTTATTATAAGAATGTCTAGGCATATGTAAAATTGTTGGACAATGTTCATCATGGAAAACTAAATAACAATTTAAGAATGACTCATATGCAGTATTCACCTCATCTATATACACCCCATTTCCACTCTTGTTTTAAGAGGTCATTTCTGAAGGCATTAATTCAGATAGACAAAATCATTATCTCAGTGGGGTGATGTTAAATTAAAAGGCATCAACTATGATTTTCTCCAAAAAATGTCAGATTAGTTTGTAGATTTCTGATTAACCCTTAGATGCACGAGTGACTGGACCCTACACTCTTCCATAAGTGGGTCAAAAATGACCCATATTAGAATCAATGCGTTTTTATGCCACTTTTGTCATTTTGGTTAAGAATAATCACTTGTATAATATTTAGTATTATATTTAGGACCACACAAAAATGATTTCATGTTTGAAATATCTTTATTTTTCACTTAACATTTTTGAAAAAGAAAATTACCCAGAACAGCAATAGAAAAATGTAAACATCATTTTGTGTGTGTGTGTGTGTGTGTGTGTGTGTCTGTGTGTGTGTGTCTGTGTGTGTGTGTGTCTGTCTGTCTGTGTGCTGGGTGCGATTTGCTGGCGGGGATGGTGGGGATCATCCCCCCCCTCTGGTTTTTATCTCTCCTGAAAAAAAATCCTCGGGGACAACCCCATCAATAGAGTGCTTCGAGGTCAGCGCGAACCCAGCGGCGGCCATATTGGAAGTCAAAGGTCACTGTGTCAGTGCATTGTTGTTGTTCAGCGAAGCAAAAAGGGGTGACAATGCCGAATACGTGTGTCATTGTTGGCTGTAGTAGCCGGGGGGAAAAGGGTGGCAAAAGCTTCCACAGACTCCCTAAAGTCGTGACTAACCAGGGAATTGCAGCACAGGAGAAAAGCGAGCGGAGGAGACGACAGTGGCTGGATGCCGTCAACCGATCAAATTTAGGACAACTTGACTGTATCCGGATTTGTTCTGATCACTTTGTGACAGGTAGGTTAAATTGTCTTGAATTTCATAGTTACTAAAATAAATGTGATACAAACTATTATCTTTTCTATGTACTTTCAGCAATGATTAATGGATATATTTGTCACATTAGGTAGCTTATGTCTACTGCAGTGCATTGTTGCATCAAATGGCATTTAAGATCTAGGCCTAGTAATGTTTATGTACACATGCTTTAGTTCACAAAATGGACTTGGGTGAAACACTAGATAGTTCACAAGATCGGTGTATGTCACATGCGGCAACAAGCTGGGGTCAGCTTTCCATTCCTTCTCACTAAAAGTGTATGGATCTACATTCCCAATGAAACGTACCTTCTCAGCATAACGCTCCCGTGCCTGCTTATCCAAACTTTCACAGTGGTGCTCCACCACTTCAGATGTCTAAATTCTTAAAAAATCCAAGCTTCTAAGCCCTCTAACGCGGAAACGAATCGGTGAATGTGTACTCTATGATGTGTACTCTATGAGCGCTCTGGAGCGAATGACTTCCAAGATGACCGCGCAGACCGCAGTGTTACTATTTTTAGCATCATCTCGGAGCACTCTATAAAACAAACAAACCAAAAAAAAAGTTGACATGACAGGCATGTTGTGACACAGTTTTCTATGGTCTACATTGCACTCACTTCCAAAATGACCCAAAGTGGCAGCTTTGATGTTCACGAACGTCCCCAGCAAATAGATACATTGTAGATAATAACAATATCCGGAGTGTGAACGTGGATTTAGCGCCATGAATCACATCCTTACTGATGAGCGCAACAGAATGAATGTATCCACACTGAACAGCCTTCTTTTCCTCGCTGTCAATGGGCCAGACGTGCGTTCCTTCCCTGCTGAGAAATTCGCAGAAATGTGGATTAAAGAAGGGCGAAACGCGGCGGATAGCGCACCGACGGGAAAGCAGAAAAGGCCACATGAACTGCGCCATCAGAGCAAACTGTTCATTTAGTATTCATGTATTTTAGTGATTTCCGAGTCACTGTCCATTTAATCCGGAGGGAGAGAAACATCACAGCAACGCGACAAGCAATGCGAACTTTGTTGTGTGTTAGTGTTCGTGTATTTAGTCAGAGAGTTAGGAAGATGAATTTACTATCTCTGGTTTAGTGTTCGTTTTCATTTAGTGTTATTCATTTGATATCATCGGATGTTATTGAGCTGTTAGCCTATTGTTACCTTAATTTTGTGACGTTTCATGATTAAAAAAAAAAAACATCCCCCCTTCTGTTTTTTTGACAAATCGCACCCTGTTTGTGTGTATGTATGTGTGTAACTGTCCAGTCATTGACAGTTCCTCTCTCTTTTCTCTTTTCCCTGTTTTGCCTTCTTGTCTCATCACTGTATGCAGTTCAGACAAACTACCTGTTTCTGGCTGTGATCATTGCACACAGGTACATTGCATTTCCCACACCTATTCTTGACTTTCCAATCTCTGTTTCTTGGGCAGATCTGACACCTCTTTCTCTTTAGTTGGCCCTGTCTGCTTCTTTCCTGTGGCTGGGTTGTGGCTTTTGTCACCCCACACCTTCCCATTGCTTCAATAATTGGGGCTTGCAGTTGGGGGCAGCCTTCCAGTCGACTCCTCATGTGTGGTGTGACAAGCTCCTTTGACAGCTCTTTGAGGAAGAGCCGTCGTGCATTGGTGATGCCGCTCTTGAATTCTGGGTGCTGAACCGTGAAAAAGGTGTAGGCATTCAGGGTGGCGATGTCAATTATGTTGTACCACAGCACCATGGGCCACCTCTGTGTTTGGCGCTTGCAGGTGTACGTGCCAACCATCTGGTCAACGGTGTCTACACCTCCTTTCGTCTTGTTGTAAAACAGGATCACTTCTGGTTTTTTCTTTCTGCTATTTTCATCCACTACTTTGTCGTGGTGCATCGTGCTCAGGAGCACAACAGCTTTTCCTTTTTTTGTGACATAGCTGACCATGGTAAGGCCGTCATTGAATCCAAACTCTGTGCTGTGAACCTCCCTGGACTCGGAAGGCTTCATCAGAGGAGGGATGTCTGGCTTGTTCTGACGTAGAGTCCCCACAATAGTGAGATCCTTCTCCAGGAGATGCTGCGCAAGAGGCACACTGGTGAAAAAGTTATCCATGGTGATGTTGCGACCTGTGTTTCTAAATCTACTACACAACTGCTGGACAATGTTTTCCCCCAGATTCTTCTGAACTTCTTCCCCTGGTTGTCTCCCCATGTAAACTATGCCATCTATTGCATAGGGGATGCGTGCATCACAAACCCAGAAGATCTTTAGGCCGTACTTGGCAGGCTTGCTTGGCATGTACTGTTGAAACTTGCACCTTCCCCTGAATGGCACAAGCTGTTCGTCCACAGTGACACAATCACTGGGGATGAATCGCTGTCTGCAGTTGACCAGGAACAGGTCCCATACATAGCGGAAGGCTGCCATATGGTCTGTTTCCAGTCGGGTGGCTCTGGTCCTCTTATCATCGAAGCGCAAGGTACGGCGAATGTCTTCAAATCTTCCAACAGCCATAGTGGCCTTGTACATGGGATTATGTAGAGGACTCCCAAACAGCTCACGGACTGATACATCCCAGTTCTTCTCACTTCCTGCAAGCAGGGTCAATCCAATGAAGGCCATGAATTCATCTTTGGTGACATTTGTCCATTTTTTTCCTCTAGCTGTTGCTTGTCTCCGTCCTTCCAAGTTTGTGCACTTCATCACCTCTTGTATTATATCATCAGTGATAAAGAGCTCCCATGCATCTTTTGGTGAGACAGTGGTGCTAAGCCCTGGTGCAGGCCCTGACCGACTTCTGAGGATATTGTGGCTCTGTGTTCTGCCCTGGGTGGGAGGTAACTCGCTCCAGTAAGAGCCCTTCTGACTCATTCTGTTGGACATGATTTGGACACTTTTTTCTTCAGAGGACACAGAAGAGGAATCTTCTGAGTCAGATTGATCCTGTTCAGTTGGATTTCCAGTTGGACGACTGCCACTGCCACCTGGACAATAGTCTGGGTCCTCATCATCAGAAATTTCAGAATCAGAGTCCAACCCCGTTACTGCCTCTTCATCATCCAGCATCTGTAGGACCATTTCAACTGTGTCTCTAGCAGCCATGACACCTTGGATGAGGAAACATAAGAGTAATGTTTTCAATAGATCAGTATGTAGCTATCAGTAGCGGCTGGCTTTTGTAAAAGTGAGGGAGGAAGGAATGCTTGGTTGAAGGTCACGGGCCCCAATGCGACCGCACCTGCTGGACCGGCTATAGTTACACGCACGGGTTGAGTTGATAATAGTTGAAAAACCTATCATTTTAACGGGGTGTGTACACTTTTTATAGCTGCTGTACACATTACTTTCAGGTGTTCAACACATCTTTCTCTTTCAAAATTCTCTCAAAATCTTCCGTATTTAACGAAGCAAACCTGGCGGCCATGTTTGTAGCTCAGCCCATGGAAGGGTTTTGCAAGCAAAACATTCACCACGTCCTCTGTTTCCATTACTTTATTCGTAGAATATCTATAACATAGTCAATCCACTTCCACCTCGCCGTTCTCACTCTGACTGCCGAAGTGCCCGAGTCACCGGATCTAGAAGTTAAGTTTGATAAGATAACCCCTCCCCCCAGGCAGCTAAGGCCTCTACTTATTGGTTCATTGCGCAACTAGGGCTGCAGCCTATTGGTTGATATTTTGTAGCACTTGTCAGATCTCTTAGCTAGTCCCACCCTCTTAGAGGAGGATTTTCCTCCTCTCTCTCATTGAAGTCTATGTTAACCACGAGCCGCCAGTGCCGGAGACTGTTTGAATCGGAGTGAATGGGAGCCGAAGGGAGGAAGATCCTCCGTGCAGTAATTTCTAATAGCGAGCGATAGGGGGTGCTAATGTAATTTCACCCAGAGAAACGAATATAATGTACATGTCGTATTTGGCAGTAAAATAGTAATATTCAAGGACAGCAATTCATTAAATTGGTCAAGACAATTTCAACTTTTTATTCTTAGAATTTTTAAGGAGGATCTTCCTCCCTCTCCTCACTGGAGAAGCCACCTGTGGTAGCTATATAAATAAACACACACACACACACACACACACACACACACACACACACACACACACACACTATAGGAATGTTAGCCAACTTAGTTAACTAGCTACTGTTAGCTAGTTATAAAGTAGGCTAATTTGTTGATAAATAATAATAACAGTCATGAAAGACACACACACAATATTATATGAAGTTAATACTTACACGTATCAGCTCTTGCTGTGTAAAATAATCTTCCTGAGGAGTGACACTTCTGATATAGTCTGTGTGAGCCACAGTTAAGGTCGTGTTTGTCTGTTAAATTTATCTTGAGGTATTTTCTGAGGCTAATACTAATGCTTTGTGATTTTATCCAGTCTTGTTCCTGCTTCCTTCTTATTTCTGCTATATGAATTTTATGGCTCTCTTTACTGTGATACAGAACAAATGTTTGCTTGTTTACCTCGTGGACAGATTTTGTTGAATTCCTCCTCACAGATTTCCTCGACTCGTTTTTTCAGATCTGAGAGAGATTTCCTCACTCCATCAAATGAGAGATGTTGATTGACAGTGAAGCTGGGTGAGTCGTCACATCCAGGAGAAACACAGAGAGACGGGAAACTCTACAGAGAGGAAACACAGAATAGAGAAGGAGAAAAGTGTAGGAGAGGAACGAATGAATCTCAGACTGAATCAGACCAAAGACACACTTGAGATCTCAGACAGGAACATTTATTGTTGCTGTAATGAGCTTTTAGGAGGAAACTTTGTGAGGAACAGCGCCCACTGTAGATCAGACAGTGAGTGTTACCTGGAGGAAGTGGACGTGATCGTGTGTGTGTGAAAGCTGCTCCAGCTCAGTGACTCTCCTCTGAAGATCAGCAATCTCCTGCTCCAGTTGCTTCAGGAGTCGTTCAGCTCGACTCAGTTCAGCTTTCTCCTGAGCTCTGATCAGCTCTGTCACCTCCGAGCGCTTTTTCTCCATGGAGCTGATCATCTGAGTAAAGATCCTCTCACTGTCATCTACTGCTGCCTGTGAACGCTTCTGTTAGGGGACACACACACAATTAAATTCTATTTAAAGATCAACCCTTTCTTTTACTATGACCCTGTATTTTTTGTATCTTTTGTCGTACCTCTTTCATACCAAAGACCAGAGTTGTACCTGGGATATTTGACCAATGTTCAACCCTTCTTTTGTCAATTCAAATGAGGTGATTCAACACAGGTTAACCCCTGGTCATGACAATTCAGACAGGAGCTGGGTCACAACCCAGGAAGGAAGGAAGAAAGGACAGATGTCTACCCCACCCACCCACGGACGCATGCATGCACACGCTCACTTACTCAGTGGCTCTCACACACACACACACACACACACACACACACACACACACACACACACACACTTCCTCATCATCTCTCATTATCTCATCTCATTATCCCTAGCCGCTTTATCCTGTCCTACAGGGTTGCAGGCAAGCTGGAGCCTATCCCAGCTGACTATGGACGAAAGGCGGGGTACACCCTGGACAAGTCACCAGGTCATCACAGGGCTGACACATAGACACAGACAACCATTCACACTCACATTCACACCTACGGTCAATTTAGAGCCACCAGTTAACCTAACCTGCATGTCTTTAGACTGTGGGGGAAACCGGAGCACCCGGAGGAAACCCATGCGGACACGGGGAGAACATGCAAACTCCACACAGAAAGGCCCTCGCCGGCCACGGGGCTCGAACCCGGACCTTCTTGCTGTGAGGCGACAGCGCTAACCACTACACCACCATGCCACCCTGCATCTCTATGCCAGTCAAAAGCAAGGCTTTAAATCCCAGATTGTGACTCAGGTTCTATCTGAACCGTCATGACCAGGGGTTAACCCATCTTGACTCACTTGGTTTGAACGGACAAAAGAAGAGTTGAACATTGGTCAACTAACCCAGGTCCAACCCTGGCCTTTGGTATGTAAGAGGTATTTCAGGGACAAATCAATGTCGATCTAACCCAGGTTGGCCACACAGTATGAAAAGGGGTATAGGACAATCTTTCTGTTCACTCCTCACCTTAATAGTGTCAACAGTCTCTTTCAGCTCCTGCACCTTCTTCTGCTTTTCCTGGATCCTCTGCTGGGATTTCATCTGCTCCTCCTTTAGCTCATTCTGAGACCAAATAAAACACATTACATTATTTATGCATCAGGAGATAAGTGTGTCACTGTTGTCATGGAATTTGACATCCAATCAGACAAAAAAATAAAAATTAACACAGCAACAAAGGTTGGTTAGATGCTTTATTACAGAGTTTGTAACATCGTGCCGAGTCACCAGTTGATCAAGCAAGACCAACTTGGAAACAAAATGGCTGTTCAGATGTATACTAGAGACGAAAGGACTGCCCTTTATCAAATTGTGGATGAAATCTGAAACTTTCTTTGTCTGGTTTCGGGCCTCAGCAGGACAGATCAAGCAAGTATCTCATTTGTGTAGATTAATGCCGCTTTTCCACTACAAACGCGGCTGAGCCGTGCCGTGCTGAGTTGGGCTGAGTCGAGCTGAGTGGGGCTATTGGAGTTGCATTTCGACTACCACCGCGCTGAACCGTGCTGGCTGGAAGTGGGTGGACACATTGGGTGGAGTTAGCGAAAGTGGGTGGACGTCACGTGATGTCGTTAAGCGGCGCAAACAGTGACATCAGTGATCTTTTAAGCGGTAGTCTCACAGCCCGGATAGTAAACAATAAACATGGAGGACATGGAGTCGTTAGTGTTGCTGGTCTTGGTGCTGTGGCTTGTTGTCACCGACAACGCCAACAGATACTGGCAAGAGCGCATAGATGAGACGAGGCGCATAAGGCTTCAGAAATTCTCGTAATTCGTAATTCTCCTTCTTCCGGGTTTACAGATCTCAGCGTGCTCGCGGGGCGTGTGTGGGCGTGTGAGGACACTCCTCCTCACCAATCAGTGCACAGGGGAGTGTCTGCTCACGCCCCCAGCCTCACTCAGCTCGGTTTGGCTCACTTCAGCCCCACTCCAAAACCGTGCGAGTTTTGGGGGCTAAGCAGGGCTGAAGCGAGCTGAGTCGTGCTGTTTTAAGGTAGTCGAAACGCGAGCCGTGTCGGGCTGAAGCGAGCTGAAGTGAGCTGAAAAAGGGTAGTGGAAAAGGGCCATAACATACATGTGTGTGTGCATGCATGAATACACACACACACACACACTTTCAGTGAGTGAAAAAAAAAAAAGTTACCTAAACAAACTTCAGTTCAAGGAGAGTGTACATTCTTACAAGATTAATATGATATATAATTCTTCCTCGGGCCTTTCTCTAACAAAGAAAGTCTGTGCTTCTGCTAGTGCAGCTGATTTTAGAAAGAGATTATGATTCAGGGAGTCAGTGATAAAGAACACAGTTCTCTTATACTGAAACTATTAAATAAAAAATTATTGGTGAATACATGCACCTTTCCTTCTTGACTAAATATCACAGGCCTGAAATCAGTGATGTACATTTCTTCTGAAAAATTGACTAGCATAAATCTAAAATAATTGGAATACAAACTCAGTGGTTAAACTTAAGTAAATAGTGTCATGATTCTAAAATGGTGTCTATATGGGCAGCACGGTGGTGTAGTGGTTAGCACTGTCACCTCACAGCAAGAAGGTTCTGGGTTCAAGCCCAGTGGCTAGCAGGGGCCTTTCTGTGTGGAGTTTGCATGTTCTCCCCATGTCTGCGTGGGTTTCCTCCAGGTGCTCCGGTTTCCCCCACAATCCAAAAGACATGCAGGTTAGGTTAATTGATGGCTCTAAATTGACCGTAGGTGTGAATTTGTGTTTGTCTCTACGTGATGATCTGGTGACTTATCCAGGGTGTACCCGCCTCTCGGCCATAGTCAGCTGGGATAGGCTCCAGCTTGCCTATGCAACAGGATAAGTGGTTACGGATAATGGATGGATGGTGTATATGTGTAGTGCCCTCTAGAGTTGAAAAGCTCAGTGGTTATACTCATTAAACAGGGTTCATAATGAAGCACATAGACTAACAGAACACATAACAGGCTTAGAGCATGTGCAGAGCATGTCTGTGAAGATTCTCAATCATCCAGGTCATAGTAAACTGTGGGTGGTAGAAATGGGCAACTGGACTTGCTTGAAGATTCTTGAAAACGTTTCACCTCTCGTCCAAAAGGCTTCCTCAGTTCTGTCTGACTAATAGGGAGTATCAGATATTTATCCTCTCCTGGATCAGAATCAGAATTCTGATCACCAGCTCATCTAAGGTGTCATTGAGGTATCATGTTGGTGTGGGTCACTGGAGGCTGGGTGTGAACGGCGAGTCATTAGGGTGATCAAAGGATTGCCTGTTAGGGTGATCAATGGCAATCTGACTCTCTCTGTCCTCCTGTGAGTCACCAAAAACAGCTGGGTCCTGGCGTACATCCAGCCGTCTGGGAAGAGTGTCCAATACCGCCTTGTAGATGGTTGACAAATGATGTCTTAGGCTACGTTTACATTACGTCGAATCAGCGGATCATCAGATTAACGTTCTTAAAACGATTCACGTTGACACTAAAACCGTTAGCCGTGCACACAGCAACACCAATACGCGGATACGCTCGGCTCCGCAGGCATCCTGCGCTCCAAATCACTCCGCCCTGAACAGCGAGTGCCCTCTGGAGGGTGCGCACTCCGGCCCTGCGCAGCTCACAGAGTGCGCGAGTGAAGTCAACAAGCCACGATTCGGGACTGAGCCGCTGTGTGTGTGATCCCAGCGCATATCACTTATTACTTGCAAGTGGAAGGATGGCAAGCCTAAAGACAATCATAACTACACAATGGGCAGTATTTGCATCAGTATTTGCAGTATTTTCATACTTTTATACTCTTTAATGAAAGGTGATACAAGGCGGAAGTCTGCGCCGTTTTTCAGCAGTCGTGTCACATGACCAACGCCAGCGAATCAGGAAGGTGGATGTCACAGTGACGTTGTCCAATGAGACGCCAGCTAGAGCTCAGCACAGCGTATTCGCGTATTCTCAATGTTTACACAGCACCGGAGCTGATATGATCTAGATTGAATACGTGGACGCTGGCGGATTCCCGTTTCCCCGCTTTTTCAGGGGGGTTAATGTAAACGGACAGTGCGTCCGCGAAGAAAACGAGACAGATACGGTCTAGTGTAAACGTAGCCTTAGACCCCCACCTCTGTTCAGTGATGGCCGTTCCAGGTTGACAAAAATGGCTTCTTTAACTCCTCGCTCATACCAACGATCCTCTCTGGCTAAAATGCGTATGTTACAATCCTGAAATGAGTGTCCTTTGTTGTTAAGATGAATGTAGACAGCTGAGTCCTGGCCTGAGGAGCTGGCTCTCCTGTGTTGGGCCAAGCGCCTGTATAGCGGTTGTTTGGTCTCACCAATATACGAATCCGTGCAATTCTCACTGCACTGAATTGCATACACTACGTTGTCCTGTTTGTGTCTGGGTATTGGACACTCTTCCCAGACGGCTGGGTGTATGCCAGGACCCAGCTGTTTTCGGTGACTCACAGGAGGACAGAGAGAGTCAGATTGCCATTGATCACCCTAACGGGCAATCCTTTGATCACCCTAATGACTCGCCGTTCACACCCAGCCTCCAGTGACCCACACCAACATGATACCTCAATGACACCTTAGATGAGCTGGTCATCAGAATTCTGATTCTGATCCAGGAGAGGATAAATATCTGATACTCCCTATTAGTCAGACAGAACTGAGGAAGCCTTTTGGACGAGAGGTGAAACGTTTTCAAGAATCTTCAAGCATGTGCAGAGCAGTTGGCCAGGGTCTATATGGACAATTTCAACTTGTCCCTGGCCCAGGCAGTTGTCCCCACCACCTTCAAAACTACCTCCACTGTGCTGAAGCTCTCCACTGCCACAGCCCTCAACGCCTTTTGTCCTGTCACACTCACCCCATCATTGCCAAGGACTTTGAGATACTGGTTCCGTTACACTTGAAATTTTGTTTACCTGCCATAATGGACCTACATCAGTTTGCCTACTGCCACAACAGGTCAACAGAGGATGCCTTCTCCATGGCACTCCACTCAGCTCTGACCCACCTGGACTGTCACAACTCATACATCAGAATGCTGTTCATTGCTCTCAATGCAGCATTTAACACTGTGATCCCCTCCAAGCTGATCTCAAAGCTTAGCCAACTTGTTATTAGCACATCCCTTTACAGCTGGTCTCTGGACTTTCTGACTAACACAACCCAGTCTGTTAAGTTCGATAATCTCTCCTCCACCACTAGAACCCTGAACACTGGTGTTCCACAAGGCTGTGTGCTAAGCCCTCTTCTGTTCTCCTTGTTCACCAATGACTGCATTCCTGTCCATGGCTGTAACACCATAATCAGGTTTGCAGATGACACCAGAGTGTTGGGTTGGATCAGAGGTGATGAGTCGGCCTATAGGGATGAGATCCAGCATCTGGTTGCGTAACAACCTGGAACTTAACACAGAATATCATAGAGATTATCTATGACTTTAGATGGATTAGGAGCCATGCACACACTCCCATTTTCATCAACGGACCTGTTGTAGAGTGTGTGTCAAGCTTCAAGCTCCTTGGTATCCACATCTCTGATGATCTCACCTGGACCATAAACAACTCCATCCTGGTAAAAAAGGTGCAACAGTGTCTTCCTACAGAGCCTTAAGAAAGCTCACCTCTGTCCCAGGATACTGGTGGACTTCTACTGTTGTACCATTGACCGCATACTCATGAACTGCGTTTCAGGATGGTATGGCGACTGCTCCATATCGGACCATAAAGTACTCCAGCGGGTGATGAAACCTGCCCAGTGGATTACTGGCACTCAGTTACCCTTCAGCAAGAACATTTATCCCAAGCGATGCTTGGGCAGGGAGAGTAACATCATCAAGGATGCCACCCACCCTAACCATGCACTGTTCTCCTTCCTCCCATCTGGCAGACATTACATGATGAGCCTCCGCTCCCACACCAGCAGGCTCAAGAGAAGCTTCTTTCCTGAGATGGTGACCTCCGCACCACCACTCTGCTAGAATCACTGCACTCATCCTGAACTTTTCAGTACTTTAACCTGCCATTTGCACTACTAATTACTTGTACGAAATGGACCACTTACGTTGTTGCACAAACTGTGCCCCTTTATCCGATAGTATTACTGTACATGTGTGTTCATACTGCTAACTGTACATACAACCTTATATTCTCTCTAATCCTGTCCACTTTCCCTCTGTAAATATGCATTTAAATATTTACAAACATAATATTTGTAAATTGTAACTCTCCACTGTCCATCACTGTATACACGGTAACACATTCTTTGTTTGCAGATGATGACATAGCTAATTATGCATGAGGCTTTGAACCAGAAGTGGGCCATGTTGGAGGATATGCACAAACTCACGTGGTGCACATTTACTATAGAAGATATGCTCGGGAGGTTGTTACGCTCAAGAATTCCTTTTGTTTCTTTGTTATGCTGACTCTTTGTGCTGTAAATGGATGCAGGCACAACTCTATTCGAGATAAGGGGACTTAAGTTCTTTAGAATTCCAGCAATTATAAATAATCAAGGAGGAAAGGGGGGAAAAAAGTTGTCCATGACGCATCGACGTCACTGGCTGTCCAACATAAACCAAGCTGATCTAAGTGATGAGAAAGCAAAAACCACATGAGTCTCCAGTGAACATTTTATCAATGGTAAGTGCTATGAGCTAGCTATTAATGAAAGATTGCAATATACAGGGTGTTTCAAAAAATTGGATATTTCACAGTCTAATAACTTTGCCAATTCTCGTTCAGTTGACCTCAAATTTTAAGAGCATGTGTGGAAACAGGTCAAAATTTTATGTTTAATGTTTTTATCTTTTTAGGTATAGAAATGCCATTCACTGGAAAAGAAAAGGCGTTTTGTGTGTTAGAGTATGCTCAGATGGTGTGTCACCCACTTGTCTGAAGGTCTGTGCTGACCAGCTGGCTCCCATCTTCATCCAGATCTTTAATAGATCCCTGGAGCTGTGTGAAGTCCCCTCATGCTTCAAATGCTCCACAATAATCCCAGTTCCTAAGAAAACCAATATCACAGGACTGAATGACTACAGGCCTGTTGCCCTCACATCTGTAGTCATGAAGTCCTTCAAGAGACTGGTGTTGTCATACCTGAAGGACATCACAGACCCCCTGCTGTTTGCCTACCGGGCAAACAGGTCAGTGGATGATGCAATAAATATGGGTCTACACTACATCCTGCAACACCTTGACACTGCAGGGACGTATGCCAGGATCCTGTTCGTGGACTTCAGTTCGGCATTCAACACCATTGTTCCAGACATCCTCCACACCAAGCTCACTGTGCCCTCCTCCACCTGTCAGTGGATTACAAACTTCCTGACTGACAGGAAGCAGCAGGTGAGGATGGGGAGCATCATATCCAGCACTTGGACAATCAGCACTGGCACCGCCCCCCCAAGGGTGTGTGCTCTCCCCACTGCTCTTCTCCCTTTATACCAACTACTGCATCTCAAGAGACCCGTCTGTTAAACTCCTGAAATTTGAGGACGACACAACGGTCATCGGCCTCATTCGAGACGGTGACGAGTCTGCATACAGATGGGAGGTTGAACGGCTGGTCTGGTGGTGCCATCAGAACAATCTGGAACGGAACATGCTCAAAACTGTGGAGATGACAGTGGACTTTAGGAGGAGCCCCCCCCACTATGCTGCCCATCACCAACAACACTGTGACTGCTGTTGAAAGCTTCAGGTTTCTGGGTTCCACAATCTCTCAGGACTTGAAGTGGGAGACCAACACAGTCACTATCATCAAAAAGGCTCAGCAGAGGTTGTACTTTCTGCGCCAGCTCAGGGAGCTCAACCTGCCAAAGGAGTTGCTGACACAATTCTACTCTGCCATCATTCAGTCTGTTCTTTGCTCTTCCATCACTGTTTGGTTTGGATCGGTCACCAAACAGGAGAAGAACAGACTGCAACGGACAATAAGGTCTGCAGAGAAAATTATTGGTGTCAACCTGCCCTCCAACCAAGACCTATACTTGTCCAGAGTCAGGAAACGGGCAGGTAACATCTCTGCGGACCCATCACACCCTGGTCACAATCTGTTTAATCTTCTCCCCACAGGGAGGCGATATAGATCACTGTATGCAAAAACAACCAGACACAAGAATAGTTTTTTCCCCTCAGGCTGTCTCTGTGATGAATGGCTAAAATCCAGATTCATATATCAGTAGTATCACTTGCAAAATATCTGCACACTCATACTGTCATTCTGTGCTCACTGTTACTTATATTTATACTTATTTATATTTACTATTTCATCTTTGCACTATGCACCATATTGCACCAAAAGGGAAAATCCTTTCTGTGATGAACAGCTAAAATCCAGATTCATATATCAGTAATATTACTTGTAAAATATCTGCACACTCATACCGTCATTCTGTGCACACTGTATATTTATCTATTCCATACTTGACTTACTTGGATTACTTTGCACTATGCACCTATTGCACCATTTTTTTTTGTTTTGTGTATACGCTTTTTATCTGTTTTGTACTATGAGAGCTAAGTGAAACCGGAGTCAAATTCCTCGTGTGTGTCCACATACCTGGCAATAAAAGTGATTCTGATTCTTCTGATTCTGAAACACAGTCGAACAAGACTGTACAGCACGCATTTATGAGAGAATTCTCAAAAAATGCACTGTTACCAGAAAAGATTGTTACTAAAAACATGCTGCAGTGTGTTTGACAGGAGCTGGACTACCAACTTGACGTGTACCGTGTCTCAGGCAGCACGCATATTGAAAATTTGTGAAATTGTTCATGGAATCCACATACCTTTGAATTCTCATTCAAATTTTGAGGAATAAATCTTACATTGCTCAACATTAAACCTGTTCAGTTTTATTTGCCTAGACTATGTAGTTTCTGGGATATTTACATCTCAAATAATATCAAACTGTTTTAGAAACACTCCGTATAAGAAATATTGGATGGTCAGGCAAAAACTCGCCACTGTCAAACATGAGAAAGCCGTGATCATCGAGTGTGTGAGCCAACAATCAAAGGCTTCTACAATTACTTCATTTTAAAAAGAGCTGGATATAATTTTTGATGACGCTGTTTTTATTTTGCTTTTTCTTTCTATTATGGAAACCAGCTGATCTCTACAATTTTACAGATCCAGACTGGGCTCCAACACAAAATATGGGCCACAACAAACTCAAAGATGGTACTAAAGTGGTAACTCGAAATGCAAGGCTTACAGAGCACAGAAAGAAATGCAAAATTATTGAAGAATCTTCCCAAACGATCACAGAATCAATCAAACAAGATTCATGTCAATCTCCTACCTCAAATACGGCAGCCTCCTCGCTTCGTGAGTGCTCTTTTATCACTAAATGTTATATAGTGTGCTCAATACTTATCTTTTGAAGCAGTCAAAATGATTGTTTTTAAAATAGATTTGAGAAATGACTACAAGCTTCTAAATGTAACTCTCTTAAAAAGGCCATCCAGCGAGTTAAAATAAGGCGAATAAGTTATCACTTGGACCGCTGTTTACAGATGCTATATTGTTTGACTGGATGTCCTCCAACATGGCAGCGGTCAATAACGCAAACAGTTTTGGTCAGGTGGTTGCAAACGAAAAATAGCAACACTATGCTAAAAGACTTAATTCTGCACTTATCTGTAAATAATACTGTATTTTGCACTTCTTGTTACATGCTAACTGCATTTCATTGGCTTTTGTACCTATACTCTGCACAATGACAAAGTTGAATCTAATCTAATTTAAGCAACAAGTTTAAAATCCAACACTATTAATCCGTGTTGACTCACTTGGTATGACTTGACAAAAAAAAGGGTTGAACATTGGTCAACTAACCCAGGTCTAACCCTAGTCTTTGGTATGAAATTTAGATTTCAAATGCCTGAAATGCAAGGATTTCCCTGTGCTGGCTTTAGTTGGCAACCCATACGATGAGAACATGAATAAAAGGATTTCAATTCATTTGTGCATCATTTTGGCACACAAAAACTAAAAAAATTTAAGAGAAATTAACTGGTAAATATCTTAATTACATGACATCGTTTGCAGCCGGCTGCACAATGGATGCGTGGGAGCGGTGGTGAGTCATGTGCCTGGCGGTTCTTTCTGTGGAGGACATTGAAGACATCTACCTATTTGGAACCATGATTACAGGACTTTTGCTGATTGGATTAGGCATTGCCCTGGTTTATCGAGGAAATCAGAAAACGGTGACAGCTGTTCAAAGCCCCATAAAGCTGCCTGACATGATCAAAGCGGTGGGCAGAGCTGTCCGCACTCAGACTGTGGCTATTCAGAACTTGAACCGCAACATGGATAACATCATGGAGAAGCTTTCGGCTTTGCAATGGAAAGTGGATCGATTTGGAGACCAGAATGGGGACACAGAGTAGTCGTGTAAAAAGAATGTGTCTGCTCGCCAAGACCAAACAATTCTAATCTTATCTACTTTCGGCTCCCTCAGCCAGCACTGGCCTTGGCCAAGGCCGTTGCTGGGACAACAATTCCCCTGGAGAACACTGCTGTTAGACTCTCTCGTATTCCTTCCCCCACTTTCCACGGTTGCTGTTTTTATCCCCCAGTGTGACAAGTGGGTAAGCGCCGTTGTCGGGCGCAGGACCGGACTGCTTGGTTGCACTGGGTTACCCAGGGGTGGTCCTGGGGGCGGGCCGACTGGGCAGCTGCCCAGGGCGGCATCGCGGGGGGGCGGCACGAGCGCGGGCGCGAAAAAAAAAAAACGGTCCCAAAACCCCCCCCCCCCCAAAAAAAAGTGAACATTTTGGATGGGGAAGCCCAATACCAAAGTTGCGCAGGTGACGTCATCAGTGTGTGTGTGTGCGCCTAACTTGTCGTAGCCCCATAATATGCACAATCCCGGCAGCGGAATGTTGTACTAGTCATCAAAAAGACTTTACTACCATAGTACTACACTACTATGACATTACACAGAGTCTTAAGTAATACATTACGACTTGATCATTGCCATTCTGGTAACAGCAAATTTATAACGGGCCGTGTCCGCGACGTACAACACACGACGAGAAATGTTTAAACGACCATGTAAAGCTGTTAGTGTTGTGACGTTCGCGAACGAACTGATTCTTTTGAACGGCTCCTAGGCATGAACGATGAGAACCGAGTCTCGAGCTGGGGGAGCTGTTCTTTCTGTCGTTCTTTTTTGCCCAAGGACAAGAAGTAGGCTAAACAGCATTTGCCTTTTATTTATTCAAGTTTTATCTGTTTGCCTAATAGTTCAAATTGTTTTGTATATAGTTTATAATGTTGGTGTGATATTAATTATAATATTGTGGGAAAACTACTTTGCACGGACGTTCATTTAATTTATTCTTTCGTCATTTTGTTTGTTCTATTTTTATGTATTTTATTTATTTATCTGTTTGTCTAGTTGTATCTATTTTTCTAATAATAATATATTTTTTGCATTAATAGTTTGTTTTTTCCTATTAAAATAATCTTGTGTTCTTGTTATAACTTTATCTATTTATCTGACTGTTTAGTTGTATCTATTTTGTTACAATTTCAATATTTTTCATATAGAAAGTTTGTTTTTTTCTATTAAAATGTTCTTGTGTGATAACTAGTTCTTGTGTTATATTTATTGTAGTTGTATCTATTTTGTATCTCAGACTTAAATATTTTTGTAAAACAAGTGTTTTTCTATAAAATATTCTTGCGTTCTTGATAACTATGTTCTTGAGTGGGTTCTTTTTTTTTTTTTACAGAAAAGCCGTTCTGCATGGACATTCATTGAAGCCCTCATTGTTTTTTAATGGTTATTTATGAGCGTTTAGGGGTTACAATAATGTAAGTCTAGGTTGCTTTATATAAAAGGTATGTCCAGAAATATTGATGTCACTGTCTAAGCAGAGGGATCTGGCTTCTTTAGACGCTGTCTTCTTAAAACTGAATAAATATTTAAAAAGAGCCAAATGAGCCAGTCTTTTGAACGGCTCTTTTCAAAGAACGGATCACAAAGATGAGGATCCCATCAAAGAGCCATAAATCCCATCTCTAATGCCGCTTTTCCACTACAAACGCGGCTGAGCCGTGCCGTGCCGAGTCGAGCTGAGTCGAGCTGAGCGGGGCTGTTGGAGTTGCATTTCGACTACAACCGCGCTGAACCGTGCTGGCTGGAAGTGGGTGGACACATTGGGTGGAGTTAGCGAAAGTGGGTGGACGTCACGTGATGTCGTTAAGCAGCGCAAACAGTGACATCAGTGACAGTGGCGGAACAAGTCAGAGCCGGGCCGGGGGCGGGGCAAATGACCGGGCCCTTTATTAAAGCTTATCATAACATCGTTTTAGGCTACAAAATGTCCGCAACTGCGGTGTTTACCAATTTCAACACTACCGGGTGCAACTATGTTATTTAGTACATCAAGTCCTTCAAACGAACATGTAACTCAGAAACAAAAAACATTAGGATACTGTACATGGCTCATAATAAAACATCAATAGCCTATACTGCGCACATTATTTGAAGGGCATACGAATGAGCGCTCAGAGGTTGCAACGCTGACAGGAAGAGTCAGAAATAAAAGGAGGGCGGTGCAAACCTCACTGAATGCACTGTGTTTACCAATTTCAACACTACGGGGTGCAACTATGTTATTTTGTACATTAAGTCCTTCAAACGAACATGTAACTCAAACAAAAACATTCGGCGACATACTGTACATGGCTCATAATAAAACATCAATAGCCTACTGCGCGCATTATTTGAAGGGCATACGACGAGCCTTGCGCTCCGCGAACTCGTCCACGATGCTCTGTATGTCACTGATTCAGTGATCTTTTAAGCGGTAGTCTCACGACCCGAATAGTAAACAATAAACATGGAGGACATGGAGTCGTTAGTGTTGCTGGTCTCGGTGCTGTGGCTTGTTGTCACCGACAACGCGGACAGATACTGGCAAGAGCGTATAGATGAGGCGAGGCGCATAAGGCTTCAGAAATTCTCGTAATTCATAATTATTCTTCTTCCGGGTTTGCGGTGTTTACAGATCCCAGCGCGCTCGCGGGGCGTGTGTGGGTATGTGAGGACACTCCTCCTCACCAATCAGTGCACAGGGGAGTGTCTGCTCACGCCCCCAACCTCAGTCAGCACGGTTTGGCTCGCTTCAGCCCCACTCCAAAACGGTGCGAGTTTTAGGGGCTAAGCGGGGCTGAAACGAGCTGAGTCGTGCTGGTTTTTGGTAGTCGAAACGCGAGCCGTGTCGGGCTGAAGTGAGCTGAAGCGAGCTGAAGCGAGCTGAAAAAGGGTAGTGGAAAAGGGCCATAAAAGCTGTTAACATTCTGTTGGCTAATACAGAGCCCAACGCGGGGGGCGGCACGAACGCGGGCGCAAAAAAAAAAAAAAACGCCCCCCCCCCAAAAAAAAGGTCCCAAAAAAAAAAAAAGCGAAAAAAAAAAAAACCAAGAAGGGCCGGGGGGGGGGGCAGCAGGGGGTTTCGCCCTGGGGAGTAAATCACTCTAGGATCGCCACTGGGGTTACCTATTGAGGTATTTCACCTGACGTCACAGGGTCACGTGACGCCCCGGTGTCCGCCATTTTGGACGGCAAGCTAGCTAATGTCAACATCATAGTATCTAGTATGTTGCTGTAGCAACGTTTACGTTCAGTCATTTGAATGACTGTTAAAACCTTTCAGTTTCAAGTTTTTCCTTTACTGTATTTACTAGTTTACTGAGCCGGCCAGCCCCGGAGCGCTAGCTAGCCCCGGCCAGCCCCGGAGCGCTAGCTAGCGCCGGCCAGCCCCGGAGCGCTAGCTAGCGCCGGCCAGCCCCGGAGCGCTAGCTAGCGCCGGCCAGCCCCGGAGCGCTAGCTAGCGCCGGCCAGCCCCGGAGCGCTAGCTAGCGCCGGCCAGCCCCGGAGCGCTAGCTAGCGCCGGCCAGCCCCGGAGCGCTAGCTAGCGCCGGCCAGCCCCGGAGCGCTAGCTAGCCCCGGCCAGCCCCGGAGCGCTAGCTAGCCCCGGCCAGCCCCGGAGCGCTAGCTAGCCCCGGCCAGCCCCGGAGCGCTAGCTAGCCCCGGCCAGCCCCGGAGCGCTAGCTAGCCCCGGCCAGCCCCGGAGCGCTAGCTAGCCCCGGCCAGCCCCGGAGCGCTAGCTAGCCCCGGCCAGCCCCGGAGCGCTACCTAGCCCCGGCCAGCCCCGGAGCGCTAGCTAGCTAGCCCGCCCCGGCGCACGCTCAGTAAACTAGTAAATACAGTAAAGGAAAAACTTATAACGGGCCATGTCTCAACAGACTAAGAAGTTATTTCAATGACATTTAATAACATTTTATCCTGAGGACCGAAAGTAAATGAAAATGTGAACAAATCTTAGCTGTCAGTGAACAATCCTGGTGGAAGCAGGTAAACGTCGTTCTCTAAGCCTGCTAACCTCAATTTTTGCAAATACCTCTCCCTCTGCTCGCCCTGTAAATGCCCTACGTCGCTGGATAGTGAAGGTGTTTTCTGCATCTCGCTCCTTTTTCTTTTATGTTTTTCGTTTGTCGCCTTCCTCGCATTCAAACTGATTCGAGCCGTGCCGTCCAAAATGGCAGCATCACATGACTTGGTCGCGTGAGTGAAATACCTCAATACCTCTGTCCCTCCCCCCTTACCCCCTCCCATGATCGCCCCCTCCCTCACCCCCTTGAGTCTCGAGTTTTCGTGTTGTATTGTGTTATTTTGTGCTCATGTGCTGAGGTGTATTTTTAACGTTCCCACACTGTACTCCCCGTAGGAGCATAGTGTGGGGGTTGCTTTTTTTCTCCTCCCCTCATGTTACTCTGTATTTTTCATCCCTGTCTTCCTGTCCTGTCTATTCCCCCTGTCTCACTTGTATGTATGTATGTATGTATGTATGTATGTACCTGTATGTATGATGCACGGACGGGTTGACAACTAATTTCACTAGTACTTGTGACTACGTGACAATAAAGGCTTCATTCTTCATCCTGCACCCCATTAACAGTAACAACTTAAGAAATAATTAAAGAGTCATACCTACTAATAATAATCAAGGAGATGCATGAGAACATGTGAGTGTTTAATCCTTGGCTTGCAAGCGACATCAAAGCCAATTAGAAAACCAGATGTCAGCCATGTTGGTGGATATAGAAATGCGGGGTCAAGTGGCATTCCATATAAAACACTATAGAGTGCTTCGAGGTCAGCGCGAACCCAGCGGCGGCCATATTGGAAGTCAAAGGTCGCTGTGTCAGTGCATTGTTGTTGTTCAGCGAAGCAAAAAGGGGTGACAATGCCGAATACGTGCGTCATTGTTGGCTGTAGTAGCCGGGGGGAAAAGGGTGGCAAAAGCTTCCACAGACTCCCTAAAGTCGTGACTAACCAGGGAATTGCAGCACAGGAGAAAAGCGAGCGGAGGAGACGACAGTGGCTGGATGCCATCAACCGATCAAATTTAGGACAACTTGACTGTATCTGGATTTGTTCTGATCACTTTGTGACAGGTAGGTTAAATTGTCTTGAATTTCATAGTTACTAAAATAAATGTGATACAAACTATTATCTTTTCTATGTACTTTCAGCAATGATTAATGGATATATTTGTCACATTAGGTAGCTTATGTCTACTGCACTGCATTGTTGCATCAAATGGCATTTAAGATCTAGGCCTAGTAATGTTTATGTACACATGCTTTAGTTCACAAAATGGACTTGGGTGAAACACTAGATAGTTCACAAGATCGGTGTATGTCACATGCGGCAACAAGCTGGGGTCAGCTTTCCATTCCTTCTCACCAACAGTGTATGGATCTACATTCCCAATGAAACGTACCTTCTCAGCATAACGCTCCCGTGCCTGCTTATCCAAACTTTCACAGTAGTGCTCCATCACTTCAGATGTCTAAATTCTTTAAAAAATCCAAGCTTCTAAGCCCTCTAACGCGGAAACGAATCGGTGAATGTGTACTCTATGATGTGTACTCTATGAGCGCTCTGGAGCGAATGACTTCCAAGATGGCCGCGCAGACCGCAGTGTTACTATTTTTAGCATCATCTCGGAGCACTCTATAGTCACGCGTGCACAACTCTCTTTGTTTTCACTGCTTTAAGTGTTCTCTAAGCTATGCCATATCTTTGTGCTGTGTATAGTTGTGGTCACAACAGTACTCGAGACCATGGTAAATTCAGATTTTTTAGAATTCCGTCTGTGATTCGGAAAGAGGGCGAGGAAACTCTCAGGCTTAGTACAGAGAGGAGACGAGCATGGCTGAACAACACTGGCAGGGCTGACAATGATTTAACCAAGGCTAAAACCAAAACAACTCGTGTTTGCAGTGATCATTTAATCTCAGGTCAGATTTAAAAGCTCTCCCAATAATATCATGGAAGAATTATACCGGTATCTTGTGTTGCTAGAATCTTGCTATAAAATGAGTGTTCTCTTGTCGTGGTTCACTCGGTCATTGTTATCATTTTAAAACGTGGATTACCATTTCGCTTCTAGGAGCACCAGCAAAATTATACGATAGAAACGATCCAGACTGGGCGCAATAAGTAAATTGAAATGTGATTTGTGAGCCATAAAGCTAGAGACTTGTCAAAATTTCACACTTCGTCTGTTGTTTACACATAGAAGTAAACTAAATGCAAAAGAAGCCATAACTTATCCTTGCAAGTACAACTGCTTTATCATCATTGACTGGTTTAATTGATAACATATTTACCCATCCAGAGACAAAAGTTATAAGCTTCCATGGACTTATAAGCCTTCATTTGAGATTTGTCGACCCACAAAACCAGATAGAACGTGATATCTGGGTACTCGATGGTCGGCAGAAGTGTCTTATCTTCAGAAAAATTTGACTTTAAATAACATGGGTTAAAACCACACGTCTATCTTCTCTTTGTATCGAATCTTCGCTGGACTGTTCAAATCGTGGTAATACTAAGAAAATTCAGCATTGTTTGCAGACACGCTTTCAGCGGCCGCCATCTGAGGTGCTTTGTATATCCACCATCATGGTGGACACTTATGATGTAGCAGATTTTGATCAGTGTTTTCATTTTCACTCAGAACTCATGCACACGCTGAGTAACTTTGCAGCTTGTCTTGAATAAACTGCAATAAAGTTAAGTTTTTTTTAAGTGACTGGTGGAACAAAGCACGGAAAGCAATGTGCACCCACATTTGCATGAGATTCATTCGTCCCACAACAGCCATGAGCAACCCAGGTGGAACAATTCACATTGAAATTGACCCTTGTGCAACCCGAGTTCACCACAACTTATGTGAGCATAACCATGGTTGGGTATTGGGGCTCGAACCCCTGATCTTCTGATTAGTAGCCTGGAGTCTCTCTCTCTCACACACACACAATATCAGGCACAAATCACTTTTTAGGTGGGGGGAAAAAAAACAACAGAACTAGCATAAAATCTAATATAAAAAAACCTAACTAAAAACATAAAATAACAGTAATAAAAAATAATGCCATCTTGCGTTTAATTTAATAACCTACGGTAAAAAAAAAAAAATCTATTGTATGGGTGCTGGCTAGTAAAGTTCAGTCATTATGGTCATGACGATTATTTGTACATTTGTATGAACTTCCACACCAGCAGCCACTTTTATAAAAATTCTCTCAGTCTTTTTATGCAAACAACACATTGAAATATTATTTTATGTCACATAACCAACTACAGCTTGCATTTCCTCACCTGTTTTTTACTTCTTTCTGCTTTAGCTGCAACAGTATCATGACCCTTATGTTCATCCATTGTACACAAATAACAGATGAAGGTTTGGTCAGTATGACAGAAGATCTCGATCAGTTGGTTGTGTTCAGAGCAGATCTCCTCTTGGAGCTCTGCACAGGCTTCAACTAACTTGTGCTTCTTAAAGGCAGGAGACTGATGGTGAGGTTTAAGATGATCTTCACAATAGGAGGCCAGACACACCAGACAGGAATTAGTGGCTTTGCGTTTTCTCCCAGTGCAGGAATCACACTCCACATCTCCAGGTCCAGCGTAACAGTGAGCAGGTGAAGCAGCTTGGAGTTCAGTCTTCTTCAGTTTCTCCACCACTTCAGCCAGCATGTTGTTCCTGCACAGAACAGGCCTTGGGGTGAAAGTCTCTCTGCACTGGGGGCAGCTGTAGACCCTCCTCTGATCTTCCTCATCCCAGAAGTGATTAATACACACTTTACAGAAACTGTGTCCACAGGGAGTAGTTACAGGATTCTTCAGAAGATCCAGACACACTGGACAGCTGAACTGATCCACTGAAATACTGGCTTCTGCCATTTTCCTACATGCACACACTATGTGTGAGAGAGAGAAGCAGATCTCCTTCTTCTCTGATGGTTTTTGACAGCTTAAAGTGCTTTACTGCCACCTATTGGACTAGAGCACAGAGTGCCAACTTTAGGAACTCACACTTACTGGTAAATTCCAGATTTCTAGAAATTAAACACATTTTGTCAATTACTCCCATCCTACAATTTTAGATTCAGATTTAAATCACTGTGTCAGCTTTAAATCACAAAGAACTGAGTTGCTCAGTGGTCCAAAGTTAGGGTGACCAGACGTCCCGGTTTTACCGGGACAGTCCCGATTTGGGGTTGTGTGTCCCGAGTCCCGACAAAAGTCTGTTGGGACACGGATATGTCCTGGTTTTCGCCACTCGTGACGTTTGCGACTGAGCAGCATGGGAATCATTAGCAGAGAAATGTCTGCATTTACTATTTTGATGAATTGACAGGAATCGCAAACTTTCCTGGTTACTGCCCCCTGGCCCTGTGGCATGGGTGTTTATTTAGCCACATTATTCCAGACAACAGAACGTGTTGCCATGCAACAATAAAATAAACATTAACTGGCACGAATGTTCTTTGTCTAGCAGCTAGCAGCAGTAATGCCGCAGCAATTATGCCGAAAAGAAAATGTACCTTTTCCAAAGATTTACAGGGCACCTACCCCTTCCTCCGAGAGGTGCAGAACAATGCGCACGAAGCCTACTGCACACACTGTAAGTGCTTTGTTCTTGTACTGAGTTGGGTAGCCTATGTTGCAAATGCTGTGCGCTCCTGTGGGGGCTTTCCTCGGGCTGTCGCTCCTCTCCTCCTTTACTGCTGTTTTGTTTGAGTGTATATTTATGGAAGCCACGAGAGGCCCTTCATATAATCTTTTTTTATTCACCTTGTTATCCCTAGATAACGACATAATTAATTCAGGATCTCGAGAAAACAACACAACTAATTCGAGATCTCGAGAAAACAAAACCGTTATTCCGTGATCTCGAGAAAACAAAACAATTATTTCATGATCTCAGCTGGATCACTGTATCTCCGTCGGTAGAGACGAAGCCGGGCCAGTCTTCTGCGGAGGTGCCGCGGACTAATTTTGAAATTATCCCTTATTAAAAGACTTAATGCAATCTCTCCCTGTGTCAATCCCTGATCAAAATATTGCCTTATTAGGTGATCGATTATTCCAGACATTCTAATGACCAAAGTTGCGTCTATACAGAATGAGAAATAGCCCCAAAGTCAGCATATCACAAGTCTCTTGGCGCACCTGAATGAACCATTTCTCAGCTGTTTACTCGAGATCATGAAATAATTGTTTTGTTTTCTCGAGATCTCAAATTAGTTGTGTTGTTTTCTCGAGATCCTGAATTAATTATGTCGTTATCTCGGGATAACAAGGTGAATAAAAAAAAGGATTATATGAAGGGCCTCTCTCGGCTTCTGTAGTATATATTCTCAAATCACTTGTGTCTTTTTAGTTTCTGTTTAACATACCATTCTGACAGTTTGGCCATATTGAACAGCTTGTTGCACCTTCCATTAAAGTGTTCACTTTTGTCCACATCTTCTTGCTTTATTCATTCAGTTGTGGGGAATGGTTAGTAAGGTTGATTCTGACCTAGGCTATGTTGAGGTCACATATCTACTTTTTAAGTTCATGCTATAGTGCATACAATTTTAGAGATATAGCCTACATGTGCATATGCATTCTTCTTGGTGTTCTCACAAACAGGTGAAATAAATCAGTGTAAATTTGGCCTATGGACATAGCCTGGCCTATTCTCAGCCATTACAAAATCTGTTGTCTGACCATAATTTAACTGATCTGTATACCACTATGCTACTAGATAACAAAATGCCTGTTTGTTTTATTTCATGTGAGATGTTGATAAATGTGAGCTTCAACAAAATGATAAGAGCACCTCTCTGAGTGTCACGTTTACGTTAAAAAAAAAGGTGTGCGTGCACGAGCATGGTTGCGCGCAAAAGTGTTCCAGTTTCAAACTAGGGAAATCTGGTCACCCTATCCAAAGTCTTCTTTTCAGATGAAAGTAAATTTTGCATTTCATTTGGAAATCAAGGTCCTAGAGTCTGGAGGAAGAGTGGAGAGGCACAGAATCCAAGGTGTTTGAAGCCCAGTGTGAAGTTTCCACAGTCTGTGATGATTTGGGGTGCCATGTCATCTGCTGGTGTTGGTCCACTGTGTTTTACCAAGTCCAAAGTCAACGCAGCATCTACCAGGAGATTTTAGAGCACTTCTTGCTTCCATCTGCTGACGAGCTTTATGGAGATGCCAATTTCCTTTTCCAGAAGGACTTAGAACCTGCCCACAGTGCCAAAACTACTACCAAATGGTTTGCTGATCATTATATTATTGTGCTTGATTGGCCAGCCAACTCATCTGACCTGAACCCCATACAGAATCTATGGGGTATTGTCAAGAGGAAGATGAGAAACACCCGACCCAAAAATACAGACAAGCTGAAGGTCAACATCAAAGCAACCTGGGCTTCAATAACACCTCAGCAGTGCCACAGGCTGATCGCTTCCATGCCGCAGTGGTTCCCAAACTTTTTGGCTGGGGACCCCCTTTTGGACTTCAGAATATTTTTGGGACCCCCTGACATCGACCCCCCCCCCCCCCACCACCACCACCACCACCACCACCACCACCCATTATGCAGTGGAATAAGTTCTTACCGGTACTACAATCTCCAGTGCGTCACTTTATTGTTTTCTTAAAACTCATTTTACCTGGTTTTTTTTCCACAGGCGTTTTACACCTTTTTCATGAGATAGATAACTTCTTAATATTCTTAACTAGGGCCTACCTTGTTGTAGCTATGTACAAAAAAGGACATTACAAAATATTTCAGTTTGTAAATATTTTACTGTGAGAACTTTCTTGTCAGTACATTTAATTTGGAACTTCTCATCTCATCTCATCATTTCTAGCCGCTTTATCCTTCTACAGGGTCGCAGGCAAGCTGGAGCCTATCCCAGCTGACTACGGGCGAAAGGCGGGGTTCACCCTGGACAAGTCGCCAGGTCATCACAGGGCTGACACATAGACACAGACAACCATTCACACTCACGGTCAATTTAGAGTCACCAGTTAACCTAACCTGCATGTCTTTGGACTGTGGGGGAAACCAGAGCACCCGGAGGAAACCCACGCGGACACGGGGAGAACATGCAAACTCCACACAGAAAGGCCCTCGTCGGCCCCGGGGCTCGAATCCAGGACCTTCTTGCTGTGAGGCGACAGCGCTAACCACTACACCACCGTGCCGCCCTAATTTGGAACTTGACTGAAAAATGCAAAATGATGGATTCCCTCCATGAGAACAAACAAACAAAAAAAAAATTCCAAACAGGGCTGAAGTAGTTGTCCTCTTCAGGGTGCTGGCGAGCCATGCCACATGTGGAATGTGCTGCTCTTCTCCCTTTGGCCAGCCAAGTCACTTTGCAAAGCATGCTCACATTTAAATCACGAGCTTGCGCTCCTGTAGCCTACTAAAGCGGACTTAGTAAAACTGTGCACTCAATGCTATTCAGCCGTGCCGCAGTTATAAACGGCGTGAGCACAACGTTCTAAAGCTTAACCACGATTTATAAAAGGTGTATTTGAAGAGTCCTTTATTATTTGTCCAAGTGAAACCACCAGTGATGTGAATGCCATGTCTCAATCTGATACCCAGCCACTTAAAAACATGATGTTTGAAATGCCGATTAATTTCGTTGACACAATTTTCTCTCAAAGACGAGACTTGGCTGACTGACTGCTGAGCGCAGCGCGAGACGGAATTGAAGCTCCAAAAACGCACCAACAGAAAGACCAAAATATGGGAGACATTTGCAGAAGTTTTGAAAACCATACTACCATACCATACTCAGGGCCGTAACTACCATTGAGGACACCGAGGTCATGTCCTCGGCATTTTTTTCCAACGGTATTTTTTTTTTCACTCAGTAATGTGAAATTAATATATGATGAAAATCGTTCTGACTTTGTTCGGTGGAAAATTCTAAATTCAGCTTGCATCCCCCTGTTCTCATGTGTTTGTCTAAAAATAAAGTCCACATAATCATTTTTAAACGAAGCTGAAATATCCGACATTGGAAACATTTCATATCAGGCAGCCTCGCGATAGTCAGCTAAGCACCACGGGATACACAAGAGCTGAGAAGTGTTCTCATCAAGGTCCGACTCCGCAGCCAGTCAGTTTGTCAATTAGCCGTGGAATCTGAAAATTGGGGCGGCACGGTGGTGTAGTGGTTAGCGCTGTCGCCTCACAGCAAGAAGGTCCTGGGTTCGAGCCCCGGGGCCGGCGAGGGCCTTTCTGTGCGGAGTTTGCATGTTCTCCCCACGTCCGCGTGGGTTTCCTCCGGGTGCTCCGGTTTCCCCCACAGTCCAAAGACATGCAGGTTAGGTTAACTGGTGACTCTAAATTGACCGTAGGTGTGAATGTGAGTGTGAATGGTTGTCTGTGTCTATGTGTCAGCCCTGTGATGACCTGGCGACTTGTCCAGGGTGTACCCCGCCTTTCGCCCGTAGTCAGCTGGGATAGGATCCCTGTAGAACAGGATAAAGCGGCTAGAGATAATGAGATGAATCTGAAAATTGACATAAGATGAAGAAGTCTACTACACTAAAACAAACCAAACTCAGCTCTGGAAAGTCAACAAGTGAGAGAAAAAGAAAGAGGGAAGAAGGGGAGTTAATTTTGCCAGTCCGGAATGCTTATGATCATTAACAGTGCAATTTTAATTAGCATTTCAAGCAACAACAGTGGAAGCCACTTAGCTAGATAGGATTTTCGTTTTCCAGGCGGCACAAACTCTTTTATTCTCTCTCTCGATGTGATTTGGTGTGTTTCAGATCAGAAAAGGCTGGGCAGTCGGGACCTGTTGTTTATGAAGTTATTGGTGCTGACGAGACTTGAGCTATTTTGCTAACTTGCCAGACTATAGGCTAACGTGAACACAAGACACTATTGTTTTGATCATTGGTTGTATTTTCGAACGGAAATGAAAACGGGTAGCAAACTTATTATGTTCACATTTTATTTACAGCATGATGTACCGCCTCTGACTGCTTTCTGTCAATCATGAGCAGCCCAGCCGCGTTCACAGCTCCTCCTCCAATCAGCAGCTGGAGATGAGCCTCCTCTCGGGAAGTCTTGTCCCGCCCCTCTTATTGACTCCCATCTCCAGTGAGGCTCAGTCTCCGAATGGAGCGGTTTAGTCGGTTTTGTCCAATAACCGTCTAGTATTTTGCTATTGAAAAGGGCAGATATTTTTTAAAAAGCAATTGAAGTCCATTCAGGCTCGGCTAGATTGCGTTGTCACTCACTCACGCACACACACAAAATACTTTTGTGATCGTGCAGTTTTGAAATTGTTAAAATAAACATGTTCACCTACATGTTCATCTTGTTGGGCTTGTGATTTTGACTCGTTTCCAAAATGTATGAAAAGTCACCATATTAGGACTTTTTTTTTTTTTTTTTTGGCAAATAAGATGTATCGCAATGTTTGACCTCGGTATTTGAAAAATCCTGGTTACGGCCCTGACCATACTTGCTGGCGTTTAGTACCATTATTTTCCTAATGATTATTTTTGCGGCTCGAATGGGTGGATTTGAAAGCATCGGTCGACGCACAGCACTGCAAAAGGAAGCTGCTGCTGACGCGCGTCACACATCCTGGGACTTTTTAAACACGCTACTCTTCATCGGAGCTGGTCAGAAATGGCATATTGTGGGGAGATGTGTTTTCTTCTCAAACAGCGAACGTTACTAATTTTATGTGTTTTTTTTTTTTAGTCAGCATAAACCCTCTGTCTCACAGGTGCGACGCAGCGGTGAGGGGCGGAGCGCGATTACTGAGTGAAAGGGAGCAGTTGAATTCTAATGACCGTGGCAGCGATACACTGAATGAAATTCAGATTGGAGCGCGGGGAGCGATTATGGAGTGATTGGGTTCTATAGACTGATTTAATGACTCTCTGCCGGCTGACGCATTACCAACATTCCGACGCCATTCAAAACATTCCAATGCCCGTTTTTTTTTTTTTTTCTGTGTTATGCAAACAGTCCCGTCTCTCCGCGACCCCCCTGGAGTCCCTCCGCGACCCCCACTTTGGGAACCACTCGGAGTAATTCATGGCAAAGGAGCCCCAACCAAGTACTGAATGTAGGGGAGAGTGGGGAGGAGTGAGCCGCTTTTTTATTTTTGGACCCCTAGCCAAAATAAAAGGGCCGAAGTTAAAATGATCCTATGCAAATGAAAGGTATTCAGAGTAGTTGCAACACGAACCAAGTTGTACAACTAATCGTGCAACCATCAGTTCTACAGATGGGAGAAAAAGCCTGTTAATTTTATGGCTCACTCCTCCCGATCTAAGGGAGGTGTGAACCACCCCATGGGGAGGACTGGACCACTGGCTTGAAATCATGAACAAATGACATTTGTCATGAAATACAAACTTTTATTTGAACTGTAACAAATGAAACGTATTAAAAAAAAAACAAATCAGACTGTAAAACTTGTAAAACAGTAAAGATATAAAAAAAAAATCTAAAATCTTAACATTTTTGTAGTTTGGTGCCATTCTTGCTTCCTCCAGGCCATTTTTTCTAGCATTGTCTACACAGCGTCTGAGGGTAGCACGTGGTATACCGGTTTGCTTTGCAACAGCACGGATACTTTCAGATCCTTCAAGAACACGTTTTGCAGCCCGTAACATGTCAGCAGCTGGCGTTGATCCAAACTTTTCCCTCTTTTTCTTGTACTGGAATGGCATGGTACCTTTTGGGAGTGACTGAAATGCAAAGAAATCCCATCACAATCAAATTAACAGCGTTTCAATTTTGGGTGATAGTTTAGAGAAAATTTGATCTTGATTAACAGGCAATATTGTTGCCCGGAGAGAAGAGATTTAACAATGGTAAGGGTTGGTAGGATTATTGGTAATCTGTGGATTATAGCCCCATACCTTAATTACATGTAAAAGTATTAGTACGGTAATGTATCACCATGACACAAGATTAGTTAAGGGAGGAGTGGGCCTAGGCTCACTCCTCCCAAAACGACCCGCCATTGCTTCTGATGTCGACCTACATTTGAACGGAAGGATGTGGCCCAGGTTATGTCATCACACAATACCATAGTACATGCCTAATAAACAACAACAACAACAACAATGTGATTGTTATCTTGGTTTATTAGACAATAAGATGAAAATACATGTTAAGTGAAATATTTACTTACTACCTTGAATTTTAGACTTTTGTTCTCCTATTGTGAGCAGGGTGCCAGGCTTCCATCCACTGTGGGTTGAAGTCAGGGGAATTCCCTGGTGACTTCATATGACAAGTTAACTGGGATAAACCCTGGCTAAATTTAGAAAAGTTTTAAGTGGTTCACTTCTCCCCATGGCTCACTCCTCCCCACTCTCCCCTATAAATGAACATACTTTTCAGAAGTTGGATATTTCTGTATTGTAAATCCTTTTTGATTGATCTCAGGAAATATTCTAATAATCTGAGAAACTAGATTTCTGATTTTCATGAGCTATAAGCCATAATCATCAAAATTAAAACAAACAAAAAAGGCTTGGAATATTTGACTATACATGTAATGAATGTAGAATCCATTCACTGGCCACTTTAATAGGAACTTGTTGAGTCTAAGATTCCTGTTCTTGGCTGCAGGAATGGAACCCAATGTGTTCTTGCATTGCTGAGATGCTTTTCTGCTCGCCATGGTTGTAAAGAGTGATTATATGAGTTACTGTATCCTTCCTGGCAAAAAAAAAAAGCTCAAAGCAATCTCTCCATTTTCTTTTGACCTCTCTTATCAACAGGGCATTTGTTTCCACCCACAGAACTGCCATTCGCTTGATTTTTTGTTTGTTTATTTTTCACACCATTCTGTGTAAACTCTAGAGACTGTTGTGTGTGAAGACCCCAGGAGATCAGCAGGTTCTGAAATACTCAAACCAGTCCATCTGGCTCAAACCAACACCCATACCACAGTGAAAGAAATTCACATTTCACTGTGTATCTAGGCTAAGACTAACACTTGAAGCCCATGAGGCGTTGCTTAACAAACACCAATCTGACGCGCTTGCTCAGCAGGTGGACTCAATTGTATGCATGAATAAACAAACGTAGCGTCTTCTTTCTTTTGCGCATTTATTGTGGCTCACCGCAATGTTAAAATGCATCCAATAGCAATACATCCCAAGTCAGCATCATTCACAATAGTCCATTAAACGCAAATAAAGCACGCCAGAAAGTTCACATACAAACGCCGAGCATAGCGGTCAAAATCTGTATGTGTTCCCCTCCGTCAGGCAACACCTGTCACCTGAACAAAAGGTTCCCCCATATATTGCTGTGACCAATTACATCATGGTGACCCCAATGGACAATTATGGCATGACAAGAAATAAAAGGAAAACTGGCTCTTACACTGTGAGATCACAATTTTTCCCATTCTGATGTTTAAACTTTGTGAATATTAACTGAAGCTCTTGATTTGTATCTGCATGATTTAGAGAACTGCAGAAAATAAAACAGCAGGTGGGTGGATGAGGGTTCCTAATAAAGTGGCCAGTGAGTATATATGAAAGCTTATCCTTTTGAATGAAATTATGGAGGGAAATGAACTTTTTTCATGATATTGTTTGAGATGCACTAGTACTTTAGAGCCACACCTACTCTCTCTGTCACATGATAACCCACACTGAACCAGGAAGTTCATTTCAGAGAAAACGAAACTCACACACGTCTCTCTCCTTCTCAGTGTGTGACTGCACAAAAAAAATGGCAGAGTTTGGTATTTCAGATCAGGATCAATTCATCTGTCCAGTGTGTCTGGATGTCTTGAAGGTTCCTGTAACTACCCCTTGTGGTCACAGTTACTGTAAGGTGTGTATTAATGGATTCTGGGATCAGGAGGATGTGAAGGGCGTCTACAGCTGCCCACAGTGTAGAGAGACTTTCACTCCAAGGCCTGTTCTACGCAGGAACAATATGCTGGCTGAAGTGGTGGAGAAACTGAAGAAGGCTGAACTCCAAGCTGCTTCTCCTGCTCATTGTTACGCTGGACCTGGAGATGTGGAGTGTGATTCCTGCAGTGGGAGAAAATACAAAGCCGTCAAGTCCTGTCTGGTGTGTCTGGCCTCCTATTGTGAAGCTCATCTTAAACCTCACTATCAGTCTCCTGCCTTTAAGAAGCACGAGTTAGTTGAAGCCTGTGCAGAGCTCCAAGAGAAGATCTGCTCTGAACACAACAAACTGATCGAGATCTTCTGTCATACTGACCAAAGCTTCATCTGTTACTTATGTATGATGGATGAACATAAAGGTCATGATACAGTTTCAACTAAAGCAGAAAGAACTGAAAAACAGGTGAGAACGGACGTTATACTTTCAGCAATTTATACAAATGCTATTTCTAATCTAATTTTCATCTCATGTCATCTCATTATCTCTAGCCGCTTTATCCTGTTCTACAGGGTCTTGGGCAAGCTGGAGCCTATCCCAGCTGACTACGGGCGAAAGGCGGGGTACACCCTGGACAAGTCGCCAGGTCATCACAGGGCTGACACACAGACACAGATAACCATTCACACTCACATTCACACCTACGGTCAATTTAGAGTCACCAGTTAACCTAACCTGCATGTCTTTGGACTGTGGGGGAAACCGGAGCACCCGGAGGAAACCCACACGGACACGGGGAGAACATGCAAACTCCACACAGAAAGGCCCTCGCCGGCCACGGGGCTTGAACCGGACCTTCTTGCTGTGAGGCGACAGCGCTAACCACTACACCACTGTGCCGCCCTAATCTAATTTTTATTTAGTTTATTTAATTGGTGATATGACTGTCATTATTAAAAGCCAGTGTTGTTGTTAAGGAAGTATTAAATAGGCCAAACCATGCAGTGTGTTTTTAAACAGATAATACCCAACAACCAGCTAGTGTACAATGACACCATGTTGACAACAATGATCTCTGTAACAGTGTTATTATGGCATTTAAATTATTTACAGTTTTCATCTGAAACTGTTTTGTTTTAGTTCTGTTAGATTTTAATTCATTTTATTTTAGGCATGTAGACATTTAGGTTATTTTTATATATGAAGACATTACATACTGTGTAACAATCACTGAAACATGCAAACATGTTTGAAGTCTCATTTGCGAGCACACATGCTCAACTCAATGGCATGAAAAGTGATTATGGACCTGAAAATAGTGGGTAGAACTCTGGGAACTTGAGCTGGCGTTCTGGTGGCCTCTACTTTGTGCTAGGCTCCATAGAGCTCCAAGTAAACTGATACATCATACAAGGGTTTGGGGTTTTTTTTGTTTGTTTGTTTTGTTTAATTTTATAAAACTCTGTATCTCTTGTTCTGGATGTAGGAGTCGTAATTTGGATTGAGGTGGATCCAGAGCCTCTCCTAGTAACACCAGTTACAAAACAGGACAATCAATGTAATGAAAGTGGTGATAGATGGATATACTGTAGGTGCAGGAAGATTTTATTAAAAGATGCTGACTAACAAATCCAAAATGTCAGGCAAAATCATGGTCAAGAAACAAGCAGTGGTCAGGCAAGGCATGTACAGGGTATCAGCGGCAATATCAAAGGCAAAGTGCAAAAACACAAAGTCCAAAACCAGAATCCGTAGCGCAATAACAAAGTCAAGTCAAGTTTATTTGGATCGCGCATTTAACAACAGACATTGTCGCAAAGCAGCTTTACAGAAAATTAAAGACTTTAACTATGAGCTAATTTTATCCCTAATTTATCCCCAATGATCAAGCCTGTGGCCACGATGGCAAGGAAAAACTCCCTCAGATGAAATAAGGAAGAAACCTCAAGAGGAACCAGACTCAAAAGGGAACCCATCCTCATCTGGGTGATAACAGATAGCGTGATTTATAAATAACTTGCTTCTATAAGTGTGTCCTATATACTGTAATCACCAGAGGTGGACAGTAATGAAGTACATGTACTTGAGTTCTGTACTTAAGTACACTTTTTGAGTATCTGTACTTTACTTGAGTATTAATTTTTTTGGAAACTTATGACTTTAACTTCACTACATTTGAAAGGCAAATATCGTACTTTTCACTGCACTACATTTCTGTCAAGGTCCTGGTTACTTGTTACTATGAAGCAGCTTTGAAAGTGGATGGGGTTTTTTTTTTCTAAAATGTGATTGGTTTTTTTCGTAGGTGACACAGAGCCGATCAGTAATCACTAGGGTCATGTCACGTCCGTAGACTGTATAAAATCAAGCTCACTGATTTCTCCGCAGCGTTATTTAACACGATCAGTCGATGGCAGAATGGAAGGAGGTGGTTCTTCTGGGGAATGAACGCACTCATGGCTTTACCGAGAACCCATGTTTCAGTTTTCTGAAAAGAATAAAGATTTGTTTCATTTTAAATGTTTGCTTTGGTTGCCAAAAATGAACCACATCACAGCCTACAAAAACTCGCCGTCCGACCTGAGGAAGCATATTGAGGTCTGTAAACGTTTTATTCCAATAGAAAGCTTGCAACAAAATTGTCTGTGCTTTTAGAGCTAACAAAAACATTGCAACAGCTATGCAGTCTGGTTAGTCACTTGACTTTCTATGGATTTGCCCACCAAGTTACCATAACCTTGTCCATGGCTAACGTTAACACATAGCTAGTTAACTTGGACACTGTTAGTTAGACTGTAAAAACGGAGTTACGCTAACATGAATAATGTTAACTTATCTGAAGTCCTTTCAGAAATATGTTTTAGCATAATCTTGCCAAATAAACAGAATGTAGAAATCTTTCTTATCTAGTAGCGTTAGCTACCCAATATGATTTCAGGTTTGAAAAGCATTTGCTAGCATGTCAAGTGGAGTTTCACTGACTAGCTAGCTTAATGTTAAACCACCATGATGGCACAGCATGCGTTCATTTTGTGAATTCACATTTCTGTCTTTGGTTAGGTTTTGTAAGCGCTGTGGCAATAATACACTGTCAATGTATTGCACCATTGACAGAAAATGTACTTTTAATATTGAAGTATTCTTAAACGCAAGTACTTCAGTACTTTAACTTAAGTAAAAATTTGACTGGAGAACTTTCACTTATATCAGAGCAACATTTGACCAGCGGAATCTGAACTTTGACTTAAGTAATGAAGTTGGGTACTTTGTCCACCTCTGATAATCGCAGAGTATAACTGTGAAACCAGGAAAATCATTATAGTTTTAACATGAAATCTGTTTTGTTGAAGTTATAAACTGTTTATTGATGGAGACTTGAGTGCAAAACTGTTCATGACAACTGCAGTCCTAAATATAGCAAGTCGACTATTGTCTTCGGCCATAGATACATTACTGTAAGTGTCCAGAGCTGTATTCCAAGTGCAACTTTCAACTGTCCATATGGGGCCATCCTCCACAGGAGTGATGTGATGAGACTCCAGACAGACATAGGGCATCAGGATGGATCAGGCAGCTCCGAGGAGCAGAAGAGGTCAGCACCACTGGTGTCTCAGGATCGACATGTAACTCAGAGAGGGACAGACAGAGGGAAGAGACGGGGGCTGACACAGGTTGTTAGGTATGTCCAATGTCACCTAATGAGTAAGAACAGGATACATTTTACGCTGAGTGCAAGCAGGGACTCCAGCATGACTAACCATGGCAGCATAACTAAAAGGGAGAGTCAGGAGGTAACACAGTCATGAGGGCTCCCTGGGACATAAAGCAGTCAGCCAGTACACTGTCAACAAACCCGAGTGGACGAGTGTGGGGGGGTGTGGGGGTGATGGCATCCATACATCCCAGTTTACTAAAACACTCAATGCCTGAGAGCCCTCCAGATCTATTCCTTTACCGCATAAAAAAGTATTAACAAAAGGCTTGACTAAAAAGATGTGTTTTTAGCCTAGACTTAAACACTGAGAGAGTTATGGAACAGCCTTCCAAGTAGTGTTCGGGAATCAGACACAGTCTCGGCTGAAAACATATCTGTTTAGTCAAGTCTTTTGTTAATAGTATTTATGATGCAAAGGAGTAGATCTGGGGGTCCTCAGACATAGTGTTTTGGTAAACTGGGATGTATGGATGCTGTCAGTCCCCCACTTGCTTGCTCACTCAAGTTTGTTGACGGTGTAGTGGCTGCTGCTTTATGTCCCGGGGCTCCCTCATGCCTGGGTTACCTTCTGGCTCTCCCCTTTTAGTTATGCTGTCATAGTTAGTCTTGTCGGAGTCCCTACTTACACTCAGTGCAAAAAACAGTCCCCTCCAAAAGTATTGGAACGGCAAGGTCAATTCCTTTGTTTTTTTTGTACACTGAAGACATTTGGGTTTCAGATCAAAAGATGAATATGAGACAAAAGTTCAGAATTCCAGCTTTTATTTCATGGTATTTACATCTAGATGTGTTAAACAACTCAGGACAGAGCACCTTTTCTTTGAACCCACCCACTTTTCAAGTGAGCAAAAGTATTGGAACATGTGACTGATGGGTGTTTCTAGTTGCTCAGGTGTTGCCTTTTAGATTGATTGCTGAAACTTTAAATAGTTCTTGTTTTTGGCTTTGGGTTTCACCTGTGAAAACTGTATTTGCTGCTAAGCAAACATGAAGACCAGAGAGCTGTCAATGGGAGAAAAGCAAACCATTTTGAAGCTGAGAGAAGAGGGAAAATCGATCAGAGCTATTGCATAAACATTGGGCATAGCTAGTACAACAATTTGGAATGTACTGAAAAAGAAAGAAACTACTGGTGTACTGAGCAACAAACATCGAACAGGTCGGCCAAGGGTAACAACAGCAGTTGATGACAGAAACATTGTGAGAGCTGTGAAGAAACACCCAAAGACAACAGTCAGTGACATCACTGCCAAACTCCACAGGGCAGGGGTGAAGGTATCACAATCCACTGTTCAAAGAAGACTGCGAGAGAAGAAATATAGAGGCCATACCACAAGATGCAAACCACTCATCAGCAAAAAGAATCAGAAGGATAGATTGGATTTTGCAAAGAAGTACAGAGATCAGCCACAAAAGTTTGGGGACAAAGTTTTATGTACTGATGAGACCAAGATTAACCTCTACCAAAGTGATGGAAAGGCCAAAGTATGGAGAAAGAAAGGATCTGCTTATGATCCAAAACATATAAGCTCATCTGTGAAGCATGGTGGAGGTAATGTCATGGCTTGGGCTTGCATGGCTGCTTCTGGAACGGGCTCACTAGTCTTTATTGATGATGTAACTCCTGATGGTAGCAGCAGAATGAATTCTGAAGTCTACAAAACCATTTTGTCTGGCAATTTACAGAAAAATGCATCCAAACTAATTGGGAGAAGCTTCATCATGCAACAAGACAATGACCCAAAACACACTGCCATCAGGGGGAAAAAGTGGAAGGTCTTGGACTGGCCAAGTCAATCACCGGACCTTAACCCAATAGAGCATGCATTTTACCTCCTGAAGAGGAGACTGAAGGGAGAAACCCCCAGAAACAAACAACAACTGAAAGAGGCTGCAGTAAAGGCCTGGAACAGCATTTCAAATGAAGAATGCAACAGCCTGGTGAAGTCAATGGGTCGCAGGCTCAATGCAGTAATTGCAAGTAAGGGTTATGCCACCAAATATTAAATGTTATTCACTTTAAGTTAATTTAATAATGTCTGTTCCAATACTTTTGCTCACTTGAAAAGTGGGTGGGTTCAAAGAAAAGGTGCTCTGTCCTGAGTTGTTTAACACATCTAGATGTAAATAACATGAAATAAAAGCTGGAATTCTGAACTTTTGTCTCATATTCATCTTTTGATCTGAAGCCCAAATGTCTTCAGTGTACAAAAAAAACAAAGGAATTGACCTTGCCGTTCCAATACTTTTGGAGGGGACTGTATATACTGTTCTTACTCATTAGGTGACATTGGGCATACCTAACAACCTGCCCACTCTCTGTCCCTCTGAGTTACATGTCAATCCTGAGATCGAGATGCTGACCTCTTCTGCTCTTCGAACCTGCCTGATCCATCCTCATGCCCTACATCTGGTTGGAGTCTCATCACATCGCTCCTGTGGAGGACGGCTCCATATGGACAGTTGAAAGTCGCACTTGGAAGACGCTCTGGACTCTAACAGTAATGCTTTTATGGCTGAGGACTACAGTTGATTTGCTAACTTTAGGACTGCAGTTGTCATGAACAGTTTTGCACTCAAGTTTCCATCAATGAAGAGTTTATAACATCAACGAAACTGACTTCATGTTAAAACTGTTAAAAATGTTATAATTATGTTGTCTGTTATCACCCAAATGAGGATGGGTTCCCTTTTGAGTCTGGTTCCTCTCAAGGTTTCTTCCTCATGTCATCTGAGGGAGTTTTTCCTTGCCACCGTCGCCACAGGCATGCTCATTGGGAATAGATTATGGATAAAATTAGCTCATGTTTAGTCATGAAAATTCTGTAAAGCTGCTTTGCAACAATGTCTATTGTTAAAAGTGCTATACAAATAAACTTGACTTGAGACTGTGTCTAAATCCCGAACATTATTTGGAAGACTGTTCCATAACTGTGGGGCTTTGTAAGAAAAGGCTCTGCCCCTGATGTAGCTTTCACTGTATGAGGTACCAACAAAATAAGCCTAATAAAGGCTTAGTAAGGGCGGTACAGTGGTGTAGTGGTTAGCGCTGTCGCCTCACAGCAAGAAGGTCCGGGTTCGAGCCGCGTGGCCGGCGAGGGCCTTTCTGTGTGGAGTTTGCATGTTCTCCCCGTGTCCGCGTGGGTTTCCTCCGGGTGCTCCGGTTTCCCCCACAGTCCAAAGACATGCAGGTTAGGTTAACTGGTGACTAAATTGACCGTAGGTGTGAATGGTTGTCTATGTGTCAGCCCTGTGATGACCTGGCGACTTGTCCAGGGTGTACCCCGCCTTTCGCCCGTAGTCAGCTGGGATAGGCTCCAGCTTGCCCAAGACCCTGTAGAACAGGATAAAGCGGTTAGAGATAATGAGATGAGATATTTGTATTTCTATTTTTATTTATATCCTTTTACAAAAATCATGTAGAACATAAGCTCCTAATGCAGAAATAATGTAATGCATTTTATTTGGTCTCAGGATGAGCTAAAGGAGGAGCAGATGAAATCCCAGCAGAGGATCCAGAAGAAGAAGAAGAAGGTGCAGGAGCTAAAACAGGCTATGGACACTATCAAGGTAAGGAGTGAAAACACACACACACACACACACACACACAAACAAAGAGAGAGAATTTATGGTGTGTGTGTGTGTGTCCTAACAGAAGCGTTCACAGGCAGCAGTAGATGACAGTGAGATGATTTTTACTGAGATGATCAGTTCCATGGAGAAAAAGCGCTCGGAGATGACGGAGCTGATCAGAGCTCAGGAGAAAGCTGAACTGAGTCGAGCTGAACGACTCCTGAAGCAACTGGAGCAGGAGATTGCTGATCTTCAGAGGAGAGTCACTGAGCTGGAGCAGCTTTCACCCACACACGATCACATCCACTTCCTCCAGGTAACACTCACTGTCTGATCTACAGAGGGCACTGTTTCTCACAAAGTTTCCTCCTAAAAGCTCAATACAGCAACAATAAATGTTCCTGTCTGAGATCCCAAGTGTGTCTTTGGTCTGATTCAGTCTGAGATTCATTCGTTCCTCTCCTACACTTTTCTCCCTATTTCTCCACTTTTCTCTATTATGGCTTTCCTCTCTATAGAGTTTCCCGTCTCTCTGTGTTTCTCCTGGATGTGAAGACTCTTCTAGATTCACTGTCAGTCAACATCTCTCATTTGCTGGAGTGAGGAAATCTCTCTTAGATCTGAAAAAACAAGTCGAGGAAATTTGTGAGGATGGATTAAACAAAATCCATCCACAAGGTAAACAAGCAAACATTTGTTCTGCAATTGATCAGTAAAGACAGACATAAAACTCATGCAAAATATACAAAGTAAGCAGCATCCAGACTGCATAAAGCTCCAAAGTATTAGCATTAGCCTAGTAAATTACATCAAAATAAATTTAGCAGAAGAACAAAGTTAATGAAACTTCATTGCAAATCCACAAACTAATCTTCCAATTTTGGAGAAAATTGTAGTCGATGCCTGTAACAACTCACCACTGCAAATGGTGTCTCAGGAGCATGCACTCAATGGAGATTTGTACCTGCCACTTGGTCATGAGCCAGAGGGATCTTTTCATGGCCTCAACTTTCTTCTCCTTTAGTTTCAGTCAATCCCAATCAATATGGTAACCCAGGAACTGCACTTCGATCAGCCCTAGGTGACAGTTCCACAGGTTGGCCATCAGCCCAGTTTTCTGGAGCTTGGTCAGGAGTGGATGATGACATCATTCAGGTGAACTAGTGGTGCAGCTGGAGGATGACATCCATGAGACGCTGAAGAACCCAGAGAGCTTAAAGTGAAGAACCTGGTACTGCCAGTGGCCGGAAACAGTGCTGAAAGCTGTTTTGGTTCTGGATTTGGGGGACTAGGGCTACCTGACAGTAGCCTTTTGTTAAGTCAAGGGTGGAGATGAACTGGGCTCTTCCCAGGAGTTCCACGAGGTCATCCACTTGGGGCAGGGATAACTGTTGAACTCTAACACTTGATTCAATCTCCAGAAGTCATTGCACATCCTGAGGCTCCTGTAGGGCTTTGAGACCACCATGATGGGGCTGGACCGGGGTGGTGGACTCCCCCATAATGCCATCTTGGAGCATTCTGTAAATTTCCACCTCAATAGCCTGAAGGTGTCAGATCAGAAGGGATTTTTACATGGTGCTAGGCAAGGTGGGTCAGCCTGGGCTTGGCCATGAACACATCTTGGAGCTCTTGCTGCTATATGAGGGTGAATTCTTCTGTCTGGATCAGGGCACTCCCCAGGGGCTTTGGTAAAACAGTAGCAAAGGCTGACTCAGCAGGCACTGGTTTGATCCATTTAGCAAGTACATGATATAATTGGTTGTCTTTTCTCTTACCCAGATGTTGCTGGTGATAGTTCACCAGGCCTACTCACTTGGCAATGGTGTGGGAGCCCTGCCAGTGGGCACTGAGTACATTACATTAATGGCATTTGAACGAGACGGTCTTTTCCAGAGTGATGTACAATGTACCTAGAGCAGCCAGTTGAGGGTTAGGTGCCTTGCTCAAGGGCACTTCAGCCATTCCTGCTGGTCCAGGGAATCGAACTGGTGACCTTTTGGTCCCAAAGCTGCTTCTCTAACCATTAGGCCATGTCTTCCCCATAGGGTAGGAGCAGAAGCATGCAGTCTCTTTGCTGGAACTCTCAGGGTTGGGGTGTAGGCATGCTCTTGCTCATTTTGGGCACCAGGTATTATGGACCCCATATGAAAGCCCAGTGGATGAGTGTGGGCCAGATGAATGAGGAGGCCTATTTTCAAGCTTGGCATGACCAGGAGGTCACAAGCTTCTGTTCTTGTGGAAGGTGAGTGGGAGCACTGATTATCTGGTTCCAGCTGTGTTGAGTTTTCCTGCCCCACCCCATGGCCATGTGGCTACTGACTATCCAAAACACTAGTGCTGAAGTAGTGCTGTCTTTCAGGACCACTACAGGGGTTGGACAAGGAGCAGGAGCAAGCTGGTCATACTGTAGGTCTGCTGTCATCACAATGCCTTAAGTTTAAAACTGCTCCACTGTGATGGTGACAGTGTTGATGTGGCTCTTAAAAACAAGCGAGGAATCAAATTTTTTTCATATCCATGCTTTAAACTGTTTCCACATAATTTTTCCATCTCCATTTTGTCTCTGTGTCTCCACAGCTGCAGCAATTCAGATGATTTTCCCTTCAGAACCAAAGAGCAGAGAAGATTTTCTGCAGTGTAGGTGTAAAACACACACAAACACAGCTTTAGGAGCATAGAAACACACTTCTTATAAATCCTGTGATTAACATCTAACCTGTGGATATTTTATTGTTTTAGATTTCTGTTATCTGACTCTGGATCCAAACACAGTAAATCCTTACCTCATTCTCTCTGAGAAGAACAGAGCGGTGACATTCAGTAAGACAGACCAGCGATACTCTGATCATCCAGAGAGATTTAACTACTGGGTTCAGGTGTTGTGTAAGGAGAGTGTGTGTAGACGCTGTTACTGGGAGGTGGAGTGGTGCAGTAAGAGCTGGGTGTACATATCAGTCTCATATAAAGAGATCAGCAGGAAAGGAGAGGGTTATGAGTGTGGGTTTGGATTCAACAATCAGTCCTGGAGTCTGGTGTGTTCTTCTTTCTCTGTCTCGTTCTGGCATGACTACACTGAGACTGTGCTCCGAGGTCCAGCATCCTCCAGAATAGGAGTGTATGTGGATCACAGTGCAGGAACTCTGTCCTTCTACAGCGTCTCTGACACGATGACGCTCCTCCACAGAGTCCACACCACATTCACTCAGCCTCTATACGCTGGGTTCTGGATTGGTTCTGACTCAACTATGAGGTTATGTGATCCAAAATGAAATGTTGGTAAAAGTGTTTAGTAAAATTATAACTGAGGTGTCAGATTTAATTTCATCCTGAACTACAACAGTAATTTTGTGTGCAGAAACTATAACAGTAATGAATGCAGAATGTATAATGTTTGCAGAAAAAAATTTTTATACACACACACACACACACACACACACACCATCCATTCAGCAAGAGGTGTTCATTATCATGGTAATGTTAGCTAACGAGGCTGTGTACTTATTTAGTGAATGAATGAAAACACACTGAGTGAATTAATGTGTGCGTTCTCTGCTGATAGTGACAGACTCAAGTTGGAGACAAAATGGTTAATTTATTTTAGCACAACTCATCAGTGTAATGCAGTCTCCAGTGGAGGCTAACACTAGACAGCTAGCTGACACAAGCTAATCTGACGGGATAACTATATCATTGGGAAATTAGCTAAAGATTAAAATTTAATTAAGTTAAAATAAAAATTAAAAATGTAATCTAAAATATTGATTTAAATAGAAATGATTAATGAATGTTACAGTTTGGGTGGCACGGTGGTGTAGTGATTAGCGCTGTCGCCTCACAGCAAGAAGGTCCTGGGTTCGAGCCCCGGGGCCGGCGAGGGCCTTTCTGTGTGGAGTTTGCATGTTCTCCCCGTGTCCGCGTGGGTTTCCTCCGGGTGCTCCGGTTTCCCCCACAGTCCAAAGACATGCAGGTTAGGTTAACTGGTGACTCTAAATTGACCGTAGGTGTGAATGTGAGTGTGAATGGTTGTCTGTGTCTATGTGTCAGCCCTGTGATGACCTGGCGACTTGTCCAGGGTGTACCCCGCCTTTCGCCCGTAGTCAGCTGGGATAGGCTCCAGCTTGCCTGCGACCCTGTAGAACAGGATAAAGCGGCTAGAGATAATGAGATGGGATGAGATATTTTGTAATGTCCTTTTTTGTACATAGGTACAACAAGGTAGGCCCTAGTTAAGAATATTAAGAAGTTATCTATCTCATGAAAAAGGTGTAAAATGCCTGTGGAAAAAAACCCGGGTAAAATGAGTTTTAAGAAAACAATAAAGTGACGCACTGGAGATTGTAGTACCGGTAAGAACTTATTCCACTGCATAATGGGGAGTGTGGGGGGGGGGGGGTCGATGTCAGGGGGTCCCAAAAATATTCTGAAGTCCAAAAGGGGGTCCCCAGCCAAAAAGTTTGGGAACCACTCAGTAGATAATGGATGATGGATGTTACAGTTCATTCAGAAACTCAAAAAACCCTCTTCCCTCAGGCACCCACTTGGAGTTTTCTCCACTCAAGTAAAAAAGTAACTATACATCATTCGTGAAGGACTTAATTTTTAAAAAATTGTTTTAATTGAATCAACAGGCGGCATGGCAGTGTAATGGTTAGCATTGTTGCCTCACAGCAAGAAGGTTCTGAGTTTGAACCTGGTAGCTGACGGGGGCCTTTCTGTGTGGAATTTGCATGTTCTTCCTGTGTCCGCGTGGTTTTCCCCACAGTCCAAAGACATGTGGTTAGGTTAACTGGCTACTCTAATTTGTCCAGAGGTGTGAATGGTTGTTTCCCAAGCCTGAAAATGGGTGGGTTGCAGCAGGAAGGGCATCTGGTGTGAAACTATGTGCCAATTATTATGACATGTCAAGGTCCATGTGGCAGCAACCCCACATATGTAAGTGGGACAAACTGGAAGGAAGGTTTTTACTGAATTGAACATGTGGAGCCGAAGCACAAATCTGAAGAGGCACAGATGGGGTCTCTCTCACACAATATATACTGTATACTGTGTGTGTGTGTGTATATATATATATATATATATATATATATATATATATATATATATATATATATATATAATATGAGTGTGTGTGTGTATAAAATTTTAAAGTTATTCCACAAAATTGAGTTGTACATGAGCCGATAGGTGACGAGACGTGTAACACCGAGTTGGCTGTAAGTCACATATGACGAGATTGAGTGGAATAACTGTATTGTTCTGTCCATGTTCACTGAATTTTGAGAAACAGAGCATGTTTTTTGCAAATTTGATAAATAAAAACTTTATACAAAACGTCCGACAAAATCATTTCTGCTTAGAATGTAAACAAACCAACGAAATGACAGGGAAAATTTGTGAAAAATGCTATAACAGTAATTCTTGAAAAATAAAAAAAAGTTACATTCTTACCATCAAATTATTTTATTCCATATTTTGTTGCTTTTTTTGGGGAGGGTGTTTTGGAGTAGAGTTGTTATTTCGTCCTCAGTTGGTTCCGCCATTTTGTTTTTCTCTACTCATGGTATATGAGCTGATAGCCTAGTAGTAGAGTAGCCAATTAGTGTGTGCGATTGCTCATATCCAGTGAATAGAAGAAGACTTTATTTATCTCATGTACACTGAAACACAGACTTAAGCACACAGTGAAATTTAAACTCTGCATTTAACCCATCTGAAGTGGTGAACACACACACACACGTACACACAAGTGAGCAATGAGCGCACACACGCCTCTTTTCCACCAAAGCAGTTCCAGGGCTGGTTCGGGGCCAGTGCTTAGTTTGGAACCGGGGTTTCTGTTTCCACTGACAAAGAACTGGCTCTGGGGCCAGAAAAACCGGTTCCAGGCTAGCACCAACTCTCTGCTGGGCCAGAGGAAAGAACCGCTTACGTCAGCGGGGGGGTGGAGTTGTTAAGACCAACAACAATAACAAGACCATGAAAGATCGCCATTTTTAAGCGACAAGAAGCAGCAGCTGTACAAACGCGAAGTCAGCCATTATTATTATTATTGTTGTTGCTGCTGCTTCTTCCGTGTCGTTTTTGCTTCGATATTCGCGCCAAGGTTTATGCAAACGTAGCGACGTAACTGACGTATACAGCGACGTAATGACGTATACAACGACGTAACTGGCGTATACAGCGACATAATGACGTGTCTTCCGTTAGCACCGCGAGCTATGGAAAAGCAAACTGGTTCTCAGCTGGCTCGCAAGTTGAACGAGTTGTGAACCAGCACCAGCACTGGCCCCGAACCAGCCCTGGAACTGATTTGGTGGAAAAGGGGTAACACATACCCAGAGCAGTGGGCAGCTATGCTACAGCACCTGGGGAGCAGTTGCCTGCTCAAGGGCACTTCAGCCCAACCTCAGGCCAAGGCTGCCCCATGTTAACCTAACCTAGCATGTCTTTGGGCTGTGGGGGAAACCGGAGCACCCAGTGGAAACCCACTCAGACATGGGGAGAACATGTAAACTCCACACAGAAAGGCCCCCATCAAGGGGATTTCAACCCAACCTCAGGCCATGGCTGCCCCATGTTAACCTAATCACATGTCTTTGAACTGGATAGAATATATATATATATATATATATATATATATATATATATATATATATATATATATACACACACACTAGTGCATCTCAAAAAATTAGAATATTGTGAAAAAGTTCAATATTTTCCATCAGTTATTTATGAAAGTCAAAATGTTATATATTATAGACTCATTACACATAAACTAAAATGTTTCAAGCATTTTTCCATTTTAATTTTAATCAGTATGGCATACAGTACAAAAACATAAAAAAACATCTCAAAATATTAGAATATTTCATTTCGAGTTTGAGTAAAACAGTATGAACACAGTGCATCTCTCGGTCTAGTTCAGTACACACAACCACAATCATGGGGAAGACTGCTGACTTGACTGTTGTCCAGAAGATGATCACTGATGCCCTCCACAAGGAGGGTAAGCCACAAAAGGTCATTGTTGAAAAGGGTGGCTGGAAAAGGTGCACAAGCAACAGGGATGGCCGCAGTCTTGAGCGGATTGTCAAGAAAAGTTGATTCAAGAACTTGGGAGAGCTTCACAAGGAGTGGACTGAGGCTGGTGTCAGTGTATCAAGACCCATCACAAACAGACATCTTCAAGAAAGGGGATACAACTTTTACATTCCTAATATCAAGCTACTCCTGAGCCAATGTCAGAAGTGTCTTATCTGGGCTAAGGAGAGAAAGAAATGGACTGTTGCTCAGTGGTCCAAAGTCCTCTTTTCAGATGAAAGTACATTTTGCATTTAATTTGGAAATTACGGTTCTAGAGTCTGGAGGAAGAGTGGAGAGGCACAGAATCCAAGGTGTTTGAAGCCCAGTGTGAAGTTTCCACAGTCTGTGATGATTTGGGGTGCCATGTCATCTGCTGGTGTTGGTCCACTGTATTTTATCAAGTCCAAAGTCAACACAGCCATCTACCAGGAGATTTTAGAGCACTTCATGCTTCCATCTGCTGACGAGCTTTTTGGAGATGCTGATTTCCTTTTCCAGCAGGACTTAGCACCTACCCACAGTGCCAAAACTACTACCAAATGGTTTGCTGACCATGATATTACTGTGTTTGATTGGCCAGCCAACTTGCCTGACCTGAACCCCATAGAGAATCTATGGGGTATTGTCAAGAGGAAGATGAGAAACACCCGACCCAAAAATACAGATACGCTGAAGGCCACTATCAAAGCAACCTGGGCTTCAATAACACCTCAGCACTGCCACAGACTGATCACCTCCATGCCACACCGCATTGATACAGTAATTCATGGTAAAGGAGACCCAACCAAGTATTGAGTGTATAAATGAATATACTTTTCAGAAGTTGGACATTTCTGTATTGTAAATCCTTTTTTTGATTGATCTTAGGGAATATTCTAATAATTTGAGATACTGGATTTCTGATTTTCATGAGCTATAAGCCATAATCATCAAAATTAAAACAAAAAAGGCTTTACATATTTCACTTTACATGTAATGAATATAGAATATATGAAAGTTTACCTTTTTGAATTAAATTATGAAAAAAAAAAACTTTTTCATGGTATTCTAATTTTTTGAGATGCACTAGTATATCCTACATCAAGCAAAGAAAAACACCTGAGAAGGTTGCTGAAATTACTAGAACTGGGTATTTGGGTTAAGAATTGTGAAACACTTTATTAAAACCTGGAAGGATAGTCGTGAACCATCAACTTCTCTGAAGAAATGTGTTCGGAAAAAAATCTTGACTGACCATGATCAGTGATCACTTCATTTTTTTTTTTTTTGCAGCAAAACACAACAGTCTTCGTTATGTTTTTGTCTGAAAAATGGTCTGTTACATAAAATGGTGCTTTTTTTTCTGTAACATTATTTTCTTGTTGTTGGAAAAGTAATTCTGGAGAATCTAAAAAAATAAATATCAATAACAAAATTTGTATGAAGAAAAAGGGTGCCTAAGACAGTACTGTACAGTACTGTATGTATTGTTCATGCAATACTAAAAACCATTTTAAAAATTCATCACTCATTTTGTCTGTATCATGATGGATGCTGGGTTTTTTTGTTTGTTGTAATGTAATTTAAGCGTGAACAAAATAAGTCCAATGTCAGATGAGATATAAAGGACAGAAATGAGGTAGGCCATACGTAAACCATGATAAATTTAGCTAACTGGGGACAAAAAAGGCTGTGTGTGTGTGTGTGCTGTAGATAACAGACCGTAGTTGAAAACCAAACTGTGTGTTTAATTTATTAGTCTCCAAACCCACCATCAGACTTCACCTCCATGCCAACAGATTATTTGAAAGGTTCCAGAAAAAGCCTTTTCTGTCATTTAACTACAAATGTAAGGACGTGAAGTTTGTGAAATGTTACTACAACTTTGACTGGAACTGTGTTCTCTGGTCTGATGGAACAAAAATGGAGCTTTTTGGCAATAAACACTCAAGGTGGGTTTGGTGCAAAAAGAAGGATGGCTATAATGAAAGAAACCGATCCTAAATGTAAAATATGGTGGAAGTTCTGTGATGTTTTGGGGCTGTTTTTCTTCCAAAGGCCCTGAAACCTTGTTTGTCAGTAAGGGTAGTATCTCAGTGGGCTGCGACAGCTTGCGACAAATTGCGAACGTCATTCGCGAGAGTTTCAAAAGTGTCTTGAAACATTCACAGGGCTTCTCAATTTCCTCACATGAGTTGCAAAGTGTCGCTCCTTCGTCGCTGAAATTTTGAACATGTTCAAAAAATTTGTGCGACAAAATTTCTCTCAAAGTAGCCACAAATGCGTCGCTGGTGTCGCAAAGCCGTCGCGAACCCTTCTCAAGTCAGTTTCCATGAGGCTTCCTCTACTTCCCTGCCTGCTGAGGGAAAGCCGGGCTACAACAGCCTGCGACTAGTTGGAGACACAACAATTGCGGTAAAATATGCGAATATCAATTCAGTGTTATTCCAAATGAAAATTGTCGCTAATTCGCATATTTTATCGCAATTGTTGTCTCCAACTAGTCCCAGGCTGTCGCAGCCCAGTGAGATACTGGCTTAACAGTGTTGAAAACACAAGTTCGGAACAGCCTCCAAACATGGCTGCTCCGGACTACGATACCGAAGTGTCACAGTGCCCTCTGTCACCTGATTACTAATTGCACCTGTCTCTCGTTCCTCAGCAATCACCTCGCCGACTTAAGCCCAGTTCTCACACACTCGCATCGCAAAGCATTGTTTAGTGTTTCCGTGCCTAACTTTACAGAGCCGTTTACTTTCTACCTGACTTCCCATGTTTAGACCATTATCTACATTCAGTCCCTGACCTCACTGTATTGTTTTCTCTGCGTTATCCTGTTTGCTGATCGACCGACCCCTGCCTGTTACTCCGACTACGATTCTTGCTCTTCGTTTTGGCTCAGTCTGCAGTTTGGTTCTCCACACTCTCCCCTGCGCCTGCATCCATAAGTGCCTGCACCCTGATATTGTTAGGGTCCATGGCATCATGGACTCCATTAAATACCAGGACATCTTAAATCAGAATCTGGCTGCTTCTGCTAGGAAATTAAAACTGGGTCATAATTGGATCTTCCAGCAGGACAATGATCTGAAGCATGCGTCCAAATTAACAAAAAAAAAAAAGAAAAAAGGTTCACTGAGCACAGAATCAAGCTTCTGCCATGGCCATCTCAGTCCCCTGAGCTGAACCCTCGTGAAAACCTGTGGGCTGAGCTGAAGAGGAGAGAGCACAAGAGAGGGTCGCGGACCGTGGATGATCTGGAGAGATTGTCTAAAGAGGAATGGTCTCAGATGCCCTGCTCTGTATCTCTAATCTTATAAAATGTTATAGGAGAGACTCAGTGCTGTTAGGTGGAACCCCTGATTAATACCCCATAATATTGCTGTAGTATGGCTGCCCACTGCTTTGGGTGTGAGTGTGAGTTCAGTGCTTCAGATGGGTTAAGTGCAGAGGATGAATTTCACTGTGCTTGAGTGTGCATGTGACAAATAAAGGCTTCTTCTTCTTCTTTTACTGGCAAAGGAGGGTGTACAAAGTATTAAATGCAGGAGTGGCGCATGTGTTTTTGTTGAAGATAATTATTCCTTGATGAGTGATTTTGTTTTTCTCTGAATAAATGTATTTCAATTAAAGGTTGGATTTTATTCATTGTTTTCAGTGCGAGATGAAGCAATTTCACCAAAAGGTGGAAACTAAAATCTGTGCTCCGAGGTCCAGCATCCTCCAGAATAGGAGTGTATGTGGATCACAGTGCAGGAACTCTGTCCTTCTACAGCGTCTCTGACACGATGAGGCTCCTCCACAGAGTCCACACCACATTCACTCAGCCTCTATACGCTGGGGTCGGGATAGTTCATTATGACTCAATGATAAGGTTATGTTACCCAAAATGAAATGTGAGCAAAAACGTTCAGTGAAGTTGCATGTGTTGCGCAATCTTAACGCAGCATTTAATACCATAGATCACATTTACCCATATGTAGACAATTTACACAATGTTGGAGATAATGGAACAGCTCCTTCTTGTCTCATGTCTTATAAACCTGATCATTGTCAGTTTGTTCTTTTAAATGCTGACTTCTCTATGTATACAAATATACTATATTCATTATAGCTATGAAAAAAAATTAAGAGACTACTTGTAATGGTGGCCATCTCATAATTGTTTTCGTAGATGTACCGTATATGGCCAAAGGTATGTGGACACCTAGCCATCATAACTCATATGTGCTTGTTGAACATCTCATTTCAAAGTTATTTCCACTTGTGCTGCCATAGCATCCTCCACTCTTCTGGCAGGAAATTTTGGAACATGGCTGGAGGTATTTGTGCCTATTAAGCCACTGGAGCATTAGTGAGATCAGACCCTGAAGATCATGTATGTAAGTTGGTATTCCAGTTTAATTTTATACAATTTTCAACTTCCTACTTTGTGGCAACAGTTTGGAGAAAACCCACATATGGGTACCCACATACTTTTGGTGATAATATGTACATGACTGTGGCAGCGGGGGCATGGCCATGCATCAGTTTGTGAATGGAGGTCACATTATTTTTAAATACATTTCTGAGTGGACAGTATCGCCATCCTTGACTCTTGTATGCTGCATAAATGGGGAAAAAAAATTTTTTTTTGAGAGTTAAAATCGACCGCAAAGTTGGCATTCAAGCTGCCCTGTTGAGCCAGCCAGTCCTGAGTGCGTGACATCACAGCGGTAACCAGTTTTAAGGCCGAGGCCTTTTACAGCTATAGACCAAAGCCAGACTTGGCAGGCGAGAGTGGTTGCAATGGCCTCTTCGTTCAGATTTACTGGAGATTCTTCGGATTCCTCAGATAGTAGTACATCTGACTGTGATAGTCCTGAAATTGGAGTGTGTGCACATGCTACTGCTATACGCATAGAACCGTATCAGTTCGAACCGTCGGAAAGTGAATCGTCGGCCACGGAGGCCCCCACCTTACGAAATAAAGCCTGAGAACAAAGCCGCCTAGAGAATTGGATGGAATTGAACTGACAACCTCATGTGACTCATTAAAACAGGATAGGTGTGTTAACTTGTGCAACATACATGTACATGCATGCATTTTCACTGATAAAACATAAAAGGCTAATTAAATAATCAGATGAACTGAGACAATCACATTCTGAAGCAAATTAAATAAATCTTAGACCGGTAACTTAAATACACAATACAAGTTACATGTCTCATCTCATCTCATTATCTGTAGCCGCTTTATCCTGTTCTACAGGGTCGCAGGCAAGCTGGAGCCTATCCCAGCTGACTACGGGCGAAAGGCGGGGTACACCCTGGACAAGTCGCCAGGTCATCACAGGGCTGACACATAGACACAGACAACCATTCACACTCACATTCACACCTACGGTCAATTTAGAGTCACCAGTTAACCTAACCTGCATGTCTTTGGACTGTGGGGGAAACCGGAGCACCCGGAGGAAACCCACGTGGACACGGGGAGAACATGCAAACTCCGCACAGAAAGGCCCTCGCTGGCCATGGGGCTCGAACCCGGACCTTCTTGCTGTGAGGTGGCAGCGCTAACCACTACACCACCGTGCCGCCACAAGTTACATGTATTAATCTAAATGCAGGTAAATGACGAGTGGTGTTGTTGTTATGTAACCAAATGAGAGTCGGAGTTTACCCGTCTGTGTTCTCGTTTTTTGAAGGCCGATCTTGTGGCTGATTGTTTTGAAACAATCTGACTTTCAGTTCTTTGTTCAGTTCTTCGTTCATTCGCTTCTTCCACATAAGGGCTAGATGTTGCTGCTGAGGCGAGCATATCCAGCGGAGAAATCTGACAACTGGTCCACTCATTCTCCATTTTCTCCATACTGAGTACTCCGCCATTACTGCTCGGCTCACACTCCGGGAGAACTGGTGCAACTGAAGTTACTTTCCTTTTCTTGTAGTTGTCTTTTCTTTTAATTGTTGGTACTGCACCCTCTTTCAATACAGGCTTATAGCCAACGCTCCTCAACAGATCAGAGGTCTCGTACGAGTCTTCAGTAAAATATGCCCGTGAATTTCTCACAAAACGTGTCCAAATCTTTGCAGTTTGAACATTCTTGGGCCATAAATGCAACATAAATCCACCTTCTGTCGTGTTACTGCACCCACCAGCAACACATCTACGTGGCATGGCGATAAATTAGCTCAGAATGGAATATCAAAGTTGCAGCTAGCTGTGTTTTAGTATAGCGAAAATGGCGATGAAACCGATAGCCTTCCTGCTGTGACGTCACAGATGTCAAGGTCATTCACTCAGACCGCTACCTATATGAATCATTTTAATCATAAAACTTACTATATTAGATTTATTGTTAACACTTAAAACTATTTCTATGCCATTCTTGAGGTCTCAATAAACAAAAAGTGAGGCCATGGTTCTGTATATCTCCTTTAAATAAACGTGCTTCTGTACTCCACTCACATCAGGGAAAATGTTACAGTTTGTTACAAAGACATTGGAGACTCGTTCCATAAAATGTTAAGCTCACACACTTTATAAATAAAATTACACACTTTATAAATCTGTTTATGTGGAATGTTATCTGTACAAGTGGCCACTTGCATTACAAGATGACAGTGCAGTGTAGTTGGAAGCATGTTTTTTTTTCATTCCAAAGCACTGGAATTCACATGCAATTCACAGACAAGGAATTTCCTTTGTCATGTCCTTCTGGTCTGCAGGTAGCTCTGTAGTCTACGCACTGTGGATTCATCCAAGGAGAAAAGGTCGAAGTCAAACGTGGTTTTGGTGACGTTGAAGTGTCCCGTCTTTTCAATAAGGTTTACTATCTAAAACACAAACAAAGAAATGTTAACTATGTTTTTGGGTGAAGAAGCCACAATATTAAAAACAAAAGATATTTCAACCAAGCAAAATTGGGCTCTCAGGGAAGGAGGGGTGGCGTACACTCTCTCCCCTGTTCATTACACTGACGCTAGCCAATCATGGACATCTGTGAGCGGAGGTGGGCAGATAACACTTTCCTCTGAGTGTGTTATGCTGCCACTGATGATGCATGAAGAGCAGTTCAAGAATATCTGGTCAGCTGGCATCACACACCTCGGAGGAAGCATGTGATAATCTTTGCTTTGGTAGCTGTCATGTGGGTGGGAATTGGCCATGACTAAATTAGGGATAAATCTGGGACATAAATTGTATTTCATATGCTTGGGTCAGTTTGTCGAGAGATGATGTCCAGCTTATTTCAAATAAATACAAAGTAAGCTGGGCGGCACGGTGGTGTAGTGGTTAGCACTGTCGCCTCACAGAAAGAAGGTTCTGGGTTCAAGCCCAGTGACCGACTGGGGCCTTTCTGTGTGGAGTGTGCATGCTGTCCGCGTGGGTTTCCTCCGGGTGCTCCGGTTTCCCCCACAGTCCAAAGACATGCAGGTTAGGTTAACTGGTGACTCTAAATTGACCGTAGGTGTGAATGTGAGTGTGAATGGTTGTCTGTGTCTATGTGTCAGCCCTGTGATGACCTGGCGACTTGTCCAGGGTGTACCCCGCCTCTCACACATACAGTGTGTTTACATGCACATAGAGAAAATCGAATTTCTGCCGTAGCTCGACTGAAATCGAAGTTCTAAATGCCATGGAAACACCTTAGCTCGGCTGAAATCAAACCGAACTGGATTTCTCATAATCGAGCTACGCGACCTAGATTATGTGATTGTAGCCGAGCTACTTAGTGCATGTAAACCCTATCGAGCTACGTAGTCGAGCTACTTACTTCAGCACTGGAAGTGACGAGTGACGAGACCACAAGCGGGAAACACAACAGCCTCGGTCGGCATGACAACAGTAGTAGAAACATGCACTTCTGGAGCAATGAGGAGATAGAGTTCATGCTCATTCAGCTTAAGGAGTTGAGAATATATATATATATATATATATATATATATATATATATATATATATATATCGATGTTGCTGTCCTCGTCGTCGTTCTTCTTGTGAACACGGAACTGATAACTTTGTTTATACTCTTGAATAGCTCTTCTTCATGACGACAACCGGAAGTGTACCAACACGATGGGGCGTGTAGTGCCACCTGTGGCTCGGGTGCACAATGTACCTCACACAGTAGCTTGATTTCCTTGTGTGCATGTAGGATTGGATTTCTCTGGCAGCCCTGCTGGGACCCTTAGCTCTATTACCGACAGTAGCTCGATTTGGATGTGCATGTAAACGCACTGATAGTCAGCTGGGATAGGCTCCAGCTTGCCTGCGACCCTGCACAGGATAAGTGTTTATAGATAATGGATGGATGGATGGATGGATGGATGGATGGATAAAGTAAGCCTTTAAAATGACTGGTGTTTAGTAGTGTCAGTGAGTCAGTCAGTAGGTCAACTGGTCCAGGAGTGAGTCACTGAGCCGCTTAGTTAGAATTTCAGTGAATCAGTCAGTCAATCAGTGAGTGAAATCTAAACTGAGTTAGTGAATCAATCAGTAAGGTAATCGCTAAATTAGTTAGTGAGTCATTCAGTCTGCGAAACCAAAATGGGTAATAATAATAATAATAATAATAATAATGTACGTCATAAAAATAATTTTCACTGACACCCAATTATTTTTGTTTAATGGACTGAAAGCTGGGGCGGCACGGTGGTGTAGTGGTTAGCGCTGTCGCCTCACAGCAAGAAGGTCCTGGGTTCGAGCCCCGGGGCCGGCGAGGGCCTTTCTGTGTGGAGTTTGCATGTGCTCCCCGTGTCCGCGTGGGTTTCTTCCGGGTGCTCAGGTTTCCCCCACAGTCCAAAGACATGCAGGTTAGGTTAACTGGTGACTCTAAATTGACCGTAGGTGTGAATGTGAGTGTGAATGGTTGTCTGTGTCTATGTGTCAGCCCTGCGATGACCTGGCGACTTGTCCAGGGTGTACCCTGCCTTTTGCCCGTAGTCAGCCGGGATAGGCGCCAGCTTGCCTGTGACCCTGTAGAAGGATAAAGCGGCTAGAGATAATGAGATGAGATGAGACTGAAAGCTACTGAATTCAAATCACAGACTTCCAATTTTATTAGTTTTTTTTTCTTTTAAATGGAACAATTAATAAATTTAAGACCTTGTGGCCCTAAATTCTCCGCTATTTTTTCCTGCTTCATCATGATCCAATTCAAGATACTACGTCATGCATCCTGCGGTGGGCTTTCCCCGTTCGCACAAGGCATTGTGGGATACAAATTTGAAACAAGAGAGAAAAATGGAGGACGTGAGTGTGCGAATGAAACGTGAAAGACCGACTACAGTAACGGAAAGTGAGAAAAAAAGACATTATGTTATATATGAAGGAAAAGAAACGCAGGACCAAACTAATAAATATGGGTGCTCAGCGAGCACCTCGGTGTGATCAGCTGTTCGTTTAGCTACAGAATGATGGAACTGTCAGTGCACGCTCAAAGGGAAACCTGTAGATGGCAGTAACGCAACACTGTGGATGCCAGCTGCTGTAAAACCCAAAAGAAGAAGGTAAACCTGCGCATGCACACACGGACTTCCTCTGTCTGCTTGACTGCGCAAAGTGAGCGATTTCATTCACATTATTTGCTTTAATCCCCTCAAATTAAATAACTTCCCAGCCACAGAATGGCCTGATATTGTATGAGATATTACAGAAATAAACATATATCACAATCACCACGTTTCAGACGGAACTAAATTTCAGCGATTTTATGAAACCGAAAGGCCGTTTAGCTTTAAATCTGAAAACAATGATTTGTAAATAATCTTTGACCTGTATTGCACTCAAAACATTACAACAGCACATTAATTAATGTTCTACCTCATGAATTTTATTATTTTTTCAAAATAAACACATTTCAATTTTGATTCTTGCAACACATTTTTTTTTAAAAAGTGGCACAGTAAAGTATGTACCACTTTATAATGTTCCCATTCCTTCTCACAACACTTAAAAGATGTTTAGGGACTGAAGACACCAAGTGATGAAGTGTTTCAGGTGTTATTTTTTCCCATTCTTCCTGCAAACAGGTCTTAAGGTATACAACATTACAGGGTCATCGTCATAATTTTTGTTTCAAAGTTCACCACACATTCTCTACTGGGGACAAAGGGGACACACCCTCTTCTTCCACAGCCATGCCTTTGTAATGTGTGCAGAACCAGCTACAGATGAATGACGGTTCTTTATGCAGTGCCGTCTGAGATCACAGGTGTTCAGATTAGGCTTGCGCCCTTGCCCTTTATGCGCCAAAATTCCTCCAGACTCCTTGAATCGTTTAATGATGTTATACACCATCTGATATTTGTTGACAAACTGGAGAGCCTCAGACCAGCTTTACTCTTCAAAGATTCAGCCTTTCCTGGATGCTGATTTTGTACCAAATCATGATTACAATCATGTGTTGACATCACCTGTTTCAAATCACATCATTATTTAACTGTTTTACCTCATTACTTGCCCTAAATTGCCCCGTCCCAACATTTTTTGGAACGTGTTGCAGGTCTGAAACTCAGGAATGGATGTATATTAACAAATGAAATGAAGTTGACCAACAAAACATGAAATATCTTAGGTTCATTCTGTCTGCAATGACATATAAGTCAAAGTACACTTAGAAGTCACTGCTTTCTTTGTTTTATTTGCATTTTCCATACCGTCCCAACTTTTTCTGATTTGGAGTTGTTGGTTAATCAGTTAGTCCCTTAGGAAGCAAGCGAGTTTGTTAGTCACTAAATAACTTAAGCTGTGTTTACATATATACCGGTACGATAGTGGTATAACTGTATCGATACAAAGTATACCGGTACAGTTTAGTGCATCTGTCCACACTCGCGAGAAATGTTTGCGGTTTTCTTTCACGATAGCTGAAATGCGCGTGCGCGAAATGTTTCCGTGGTTACCGAGTAACTTCCTTCCGAGAATATGGCGGATGAAACGTGTGTGTGCTTTTTGTTGTCAATGTACAGTCTGTATTTCTGGTGGTCGTTTATTCAGTCGAATCGTATAAAACGCGCGAGGCAGTTGAGAAAGAAACAAAGAAAACGAATCTCCGTTCTTCACTATTTTATTCAGCGAAGACATCGATTGAGGTGTGTGACTTTGTGTATGCGCATTATATTTGTATCGATACAGAGCCGCTTCATCTGTCCACACTACAGCGAAGCGCTACAGTACCGATACTGTACCGGTACGAAATCCATACATTTGTGGGTTTCGTACCGATACAGTTATACCGCTACAGTACCGGTATAGTTGCTAGTGTGGACAGGTGTTGCGGTACGAAAGTAGTATCGTATCGGTACAAAATCCCTAGTGTGGACAGGGTAATAGTGAATTAGTCTGTAAATGAGTGAGTCTGTCTGTCAGTGGATCAGGCAGAGAGGCAGCCATTAGTCAGTCAATAAGTGAGTGATCTGTTAGTCACTCAGTCAGTCTTTAAGTCATTAAGTCACTGAATTACTGACTCAAAATTCCTCAGCTAGGTAATTTAAATAAATAACATTAATGACTTTTATAATTGTACAGTTTACAGAGAAGACCTGGGTCAGTGGAACAGAATATATTCAGACTTAAAAAAAATCTCATCTGGAAAAAAATTAGAGATAAAGCGCTGGTTTCTGACCTGTTGTAAGACGTTCCTCTCTCTCAAAGCCATCAGTCTGCGATGGAGGTCCACCAGCTCCTCTGTGTAAGACTTACAGGACAAAAATCGCAGTGGCACACCACACAGTCATGGTTGCAGTTACTGAAACATGTCCTTCATTTATTTTATTAATTTAATTATTTACCCTTCTTACCTTGTCCCCCTTAAGAACCTTTTCTCTTTCACAGGAATCTGGGTTCTTCTTCAACATCTACAAACAAACAAACAAACAAACAAACAAACAAACAAACAAACACAGGAACTCTGTCAGACCCGGTGAAAGAGGTATGGCCTCTGGGTCTGTCAGAAAGAATTCTTCTTCTTTTCCCAGCTTGTCCCAGTTATGTGTGTAGGGTTGCTGCCATGTGGACACACATCATATTAATTGGAGCATGGTTTTATGCCAGATGCCCTTCCTGCTGCAACCCTCCCATTTTCCAGGCTTGGAACTGACACCAAATGGTGGCTGGGCTCCCAGACAACCAACCATTCGCACACACATTCACACCTATGGGCAATTTAGAGTATGCAGTTAACCTAACCGCATGTCTTTGGGAGAACATGCAAACTCCACACAAAAAAGCCACCCATAGAGATCTTGCATGTGACGTCACAGCCGATCCAGATTGTAACAAACGCCATCTTGTCGGTCAAACGCCATATTTCCGCCTTCTACTTCTACCTTTTCTTCTGGAAAACCCTACTATATACAATTCTACTACAATGGCTGCGGCTACAAGCTCTCCCTACCTGTGCACGTTTTTTATGTTTTTTGTGTGTATTTTTGCATGTTGTTCGTCTGTACTGGACTTCAATATCCACTACAACCGTATGGACTTACTGGACATTGGTTTCCAGCAGAAAATGACGATTTGTAGCGATTTCCATCGCATGCACAACATTCCGGACGAGATAGCGAGATCAGCAGGGTCTCCGTGGATTGTTATCGGGTCTGGCAGGCGAAGGAGACGAGAGGAAGCAAAAGCGAGGCTACAGAGCCGGCCTGTTGACTAAGCTCAGGAAACAGCCACTCAAATCTCCACTGCTAAGCCTCTACCTCTCCAACGCCAGATCCATGGTAAACAAGACAGACGATTTGGAATTACAGCTGGAATTACCTTATTCTATTCTATTCTATAATCGGCTGGTCAGTGCTATACTAGATACTGATATAAATAGTATTAGTACTCAATACTTAAGTGACTTACTGTCCAATGAGGATTATTTTCTTGTTTACAAGATGCCGCGGCTGACAAATCCTGAATTTCTGTAAAGATAACTGTCCAGAGATTTATAAGCATGCAGTGCTTCACCACTGAACAGCGAGGGAAAGTTGATGAGGTAATTATACACGTCTGGGTATTCCGCTGGCAGTTCAATATCCACTGACACAGTTGTGAAAACTCCGTCCGGTAAGCCATAAGGGTCACGAATCTGTAGGTCGTTTATTTTAGACATATATCTAGTTATCTGTTCATTAGAAAAATGAGCCGTGTAGTCCGTTGGTTGAAATTGATCCATTCTGTACACGAGTGCAGCAGTATTCAGCTGTGTTTTTTACCGACAAGATGGCGTCTGTGTACTTTCCGGTCACGTGACTGCAAGATCTCTATTGGCTACAGGGCTTGAACCCAGAAACTTCTTGCTGTGAGGCGACAGTATTAACCGCTTCCTGCATCTGTCAGAAAGAATAACTTACCTTAAGGCCCTTTGTATTGAGTTTGGGTATGGGTGACAGCACCTCCTGGCTGTGTGGGTGAGACTCTTCAATATCATCACTGTCACTGTCCATGAACAAGCTGGAGGAGAACACGAGTAAAAACTGATAAATGACTTACACAAATATAACACGACGTTATGGTTCATGCTATGTAAACTCTTAGCATCTTGTGGCTCAAAAGAATATTGTAAACTGTGATAAAACCAGTGAGTGGAGGTTCAATATGTGAGTGGAGGTTCAATATGTTCAAAGTACAATAAGTTTGAAACAAATGCAAGAAGAATTCATCTTATAAAAATCAAAACAAACACAAGCAACAGCATTGACTGTAAATGCTGAGGAGTTCATGTGGCGTGTACCATGAGTCCTGGATTGTGGGTGTGGCTTTCATGGCTGCCTCCACCTCAGGGATTCTGTCCTCATCAGAGCGCTCTGATTGCAGATGGTTCACCATGGAGTGCAAAGGTCCTGCATACAATATTCTCATACTTTCAGTAATCTCACTCGCATAGTCTATTATCATAGACTCTACCAAGTCCATGTCCTTTAAATCTCACTTCTGAAGAACTCAAACTCCAAACCTGAGTCCTGTCTTCCCAGAGTCACCTGTTCTCAAAGCCTGGATTCCAAAGGTAAAATGTTCCAAGAGTCAACTGTTCGTAAGGTCACTTGTACCTCTCCTATATTCTCAATCTCAGGTTCTAAAATTCCTCACTTCTCAAAGTTTATGTTCTCAAAGTCCTGGGTTGCCAAAGTCCCATGTTTTCAATGTTATCCCTACTTGAAGTCCAGGGTTCTCAGTCATCTCTACTCAAAGTCCTGTTCTCAAAGCTCTATATTCTTAAAGTCCCATGTTGTTAAGGTCCAATGTTCCCAAAGTCTTTTTTTCTTAAAGTCCTAGGTGCTCAAATACCCATGTTCTCAAAAAACTAGGTTCTCCAGGACACATGTTCTCAAAGTAATAGATTCTCAACATTTTCTTTTTTAAAGTGCTATATTCTCAAAGTCCCATGCTGTGAAAGTTGGAGGTTCTCAAGCCCGATGTTCTCCAAGTCAAAGGTGATGAAATGGTCATGCTAAGTGAATTTCAGCCTGCACTAAATCACACTGCAGATACAAAAAAAAAAAAAAAAAAACACCTTTAGTACAGTACATCAGGGCCTAGATCCATTTAGTCTCTCTTAGTTCATACCTCGTCTTTGCATCTGGAAGGACTCAAACTCAGAGTCGGAGCTGGAAGAGGAGCAGGAACTGGATGAAGTGGACTGGACTGACTGCTTCAGGGAAACATAGTTCATGATCATGTTACATATACAAGTTTCAAATTAAATGCTTAAACAGCTAGCAAACACCGCGAATAGTCATTAGCTTGCCTCACCATAGATCTAGACAAAGTCTCATCATCTGAATTGGAGTCTGAAATTGTCCATCTCTTCCCTACCAGACTCTCATTTCTCATTTTTACTGAATGGCTTTTTTCTTTCATCCCTTTTTTCTCCAGGTTACTGGAGGGAGGAGCAGCAGTAGTTGAGAAGATCTGGGAGAAGACGGTGATGGAGCTTTCTTCTTTACATCCCTTCAAGCTTAAGGGGCAAATACATATCATCACAATGTTTTTAAGAACGTAGTGGAAATTTAATAGTATTAATATTTTTCTGTTGGATGATTGATTAAGCTATTACATGAAAAAAAATTGTCTAGATAATTGTCTTGCAAAAGTATTCATCCCCCTTGGTGTTTGTCCTGTTTTGTCACATTACAAGCTGGAATTAAAATGCATGTTTGGAGAGTTCGCACCATTTGATTTACACAACATGCCGACTACTTAAAGGTACAACTAGTTATTTTATTGTGACACAAACAATAATTAAAGTGAAAAAACAGAAATCTGGAGAATGCATAAGTATTCACCCCCTTTCGTATGAAACCCCTAAATAAGAGCTGGTCCAACCAATTCACTTCATAAGTCACATAATTAGTTGATTAAGATCCACCTGTGTGCAATCAAAGTGTCACATGATCAGTCATGTGACGTCTGTATAAATCAACCTGTTCTGGAAGGACCCTGACTCTGCAACACTACTAAGCAAGCAACATGAAAACCAAAGAGCCTCCAAACAGGTCAGAGACAAAGTTGTGGAGAAGTATAGATCAGGGTTGGATTATAAAAAATATCCCAAACTTTGAATATCCCACAGAGCACCATTAAATCCATTATAGCAAAATGGAAAGAATATGGCACCACTACAAACCTGACAAGAGAAGGCCCCGCCCACCAAAACTCACAGACCGGGCAAGGAGGGCATTAATCAGAGATGCAACAAAGACACCAAAGAGAACACTGAAGGAGCTGCAAAGATCCACAGCGGAGATGGGAGTATCTGTCCATGTGTGGCACAAACCCAACACTTCCCATCACCCTGAGAACACCATTCCTACAGTGAAGCATGGTGGTTAGGGTTATGACTGTGAAAGTGTTTTTCAAAATTTCTACTTTCTTGATGTTGCATTTGGTGAACTTTTACTCATATATTACTTTTTTGAAGTTATTTTTATTGGGTCATGCAAAAACCTCCCGCACCCAACATCAGCTCACTTTTGATAAATACATGTATATTAAATAAATAAATCATGATTATTAAATAAATTCATCGAAAGATGTGTAAAGTACTTTTATTGTTAAAGTATTAAATTATTTATTGTTATATAAAAGTACTTTACACATCTTTTGAAGAATTTATTTAATAATCATGATTTATTTATTTAATATACATGTATTTATCAAAAGTGAGCTGATGTTGGGTGCGGGAGGTTTTTGCATGACCCAATAAAAATAACTTCAAAAAGTAATATATGAGTAAAAGTTCACCAAATGCAACATCAGGAAAGTAGAAATTTTGAAAACACTTTCAGTCATAACCCTAGTGGCTACAGATAATGATATATGATATGATATATATACACACACACACTGTATGGACATGGGATCAGAAAACTATTTTATCTATAAGCAGCAGCCACATGGACCCATAGGGTACCTATTTTTTTCCGCGATATCTTCCTTCATATTCATCGGCACAGTGGTGTAGTGGTTAGCACTGTCGCCTCACAGCAAGAAGGTTCTGAGTTCAAGCCCAGCGGCCGGCGAGGGCCTTTCTGTGCGGAGTTTGCATGTTCTCCCTGTGTCTGCGTGGGTTTCCTCCGGGTGCTCCAGTTTCCCCCACAGTTCAAAGACATGCAGTTAGGTTAACATGGGGCGGCCCTGGGCTGAAGTGCCCTTGAGCGAGGTACCGAACCCCTGACTGCTCCCTGGGCGCTGTAGTGTGGCTGCCCACTGCTGTGTGTGTGTGTGTTCACTGCTTCAGATGGGTTAAATGCAGAGGATGAAACTCACTGTGCTTGAAGTGTGCATGTGACAAATAAAGGTTTCTTCTTAAAGTGCTACCGAGCGAGGTTTGTTTTGCCTGGCAACACTTATCGTTTGTGTCACAATAAAAAAAAAAAAAAAAACAATTTGCACATTTAAAGTGGTAGGCATGTTGTGTAAATCAAATGGTGCTAACCCTCCAAAAACCCAGTTTAATTCCAGCTTGTAATGTGACAAAACAGGAGAAACACCAAGGGGGATGAATACTTTTGCAAGATACTGTAAGTGTACCTGTATACTGACTGCTTAATCCAAAAAATACTGATGTTAGATTACAGCATGATGGCTATAAGATAGGTGTGTATTATAACAGGATTATGAGCAGATTATGATAGACACAAATAAAAATATGAGATTTCAAGTAGATTATAATGTATTTTATTTACAGATTATGATAAATATGAAATTACAAATAGATTATACACTTATTATCAGATTCTCTATAATTATAAATTGGTCATGATTTAAGGGTATGGAAAAGATTGACATACTGTATATAAATCAAAACTTATGTATGATGACGAGTATATCATGAATAGATTATAAAATTAGATTCTGAGAAAAGATTATGAACAGACTTAGATAAAAGATTCACAGATTATGACAAATATGAGATTATGAGTAGATTACAGGATCATTAACAAATAATATAAAACTGTAAACAGGTTGTCATTTGTGATAATGGAAATATGATGTAAGATTATTGATAGATTATAAGGTTATGATCAGCCTAACCGCTTCAGCTTTTTGGTGCTCAGGTTCGATGACTCCATAGTGGGTGAAGGGCGTTTGTTCACAGCTTGTAAATCCACCTGCCCTCCAGCTCCACCTTTGGACTCTCTTGTGGTGATCTTGGGTTCTTTAAAGGCCACTTTGGCCATGTTTTTGCTCTCCTCCTTCCCCCAGTTCTCTGTGCTTTGCTTCAAGGAGGAGGAAGATGGCAGCTCCAGTGTGGACTTCCCTCCTTCACGCTCTCTGCCTCTGGAAGTGGTCTTGCACTCAGAGTTTCTGTCTTCTCTGTGCTCTCTGTTTGGTTTGTCATGTTTGTGGCCTTTTCCCGCCCCACCTGCTCTGTCTTTATTTGACTCCTAAAGGTGAGAGGCTCGAAAGTATAAATGCTAAAAATGATGAGAAACTATCAGAGTAATGTTCTGCACTGTACTGATTTATTACTCAGAACTAGCGCTGACTGATATGTTTAACAAATTATTTACTGGGTTGCCAGAAAAGCTAATGGACAGGCTGTAGCTCGGGTTCTAACAGTTACACACAAGAGACAACATGCAAGAGTATGTCCATCCTGACTACTTTGGCTCCACCAATACTGACTGGGATTGGCTCCTAGCTTTGTTCAGGATTCATCTTAAAGTTTTAAAGCGCTGTATGTTCCCATATGTTTACTAAGATCTAGTACTGGTCAACATTCTGCACTTAAAATGCAATGATTTTCCAATTAAGATCAAACAGGTAATTATAGCATATAATTTTAAAAAGCATTAGCAAATTTGCAAAAGCAAACTGTATTCTTGTTTTAGTTTTAATTTTATTTTATTCATGCTTTTCTTTTACAAACTCTAGTTTTTTGATTTCCTCCATTTTTATTTACTCAAATCAAATCAAATCAAGTTTATTTGTACAGCGCTTTTAACAATAAACATTGTCGCAAAGCAGCTTTACAGAATTTGAACGACTTAAAACATGAGCTAATTTCATCCCTAATCTATCCCCAATGAGCAAGCCTGTGGCGACGGTGGCAAGGAAAAACTCCCTCAGACGACATGAGGAAGAAACCTCGAGAGGAACCAGACTCAAAAGGGAACCCATCCTCATTTGGGCAACAACAGACAGCCTGACTATAATATTAACAGTTTTAACAGGTATAACCCTCAACTGTCCTCATGGGGCCGTCCTTCACAGGAGTGGGGCGATAAAACTCCGACCAGACACAGGGCACCAGGATGGATCAAGCAGGTCCGAGGGGCAGAAGAGGCCAGCATCTCAATCCCAGGATCAACATGATCCTTATTTACTCTTATTCTTATTTCTCTCATGTTGGTTCTTAATGATTTATATTTTATTATTGCTGCTCATATAAACTCTCCATCAATGAAGAGTTTATAACTTCAGCAAAACAGACTTCATGTTAAAACTGTTAAAAATGTTATAATCACATCGTCTGTTATCACCCACATGAGGATGGGTTCCCTCTTGAGTCTGGTTTCTCTCGAGGTTTCTTCCTCATGTCATCTGAGGGAGTTTTTCCTCAACACCATTGCCACAGGTTTGCTCATTGGGGATAGATTAGGGATAAAATTAGCTCATGTTTAAAGTCATATTCTGTAAAGCTGCTTTGTGACAATGTCCATTTTTAAAAGCGCTATTAAAATAAACTTGAATTTGACATATTGTTTCTACCTGTCACATCTGCCCCGCTTGCTCTCAAGACTCTATTTCTCAGAATTCACAGCCTCACAGCCTCCTGATTATTGATTGCACACATCTGTTCACAATCACCACAGCACACCAATGTAGATATTTACTCACTGCCTAAAAGTGGATCTCCTGATGAGTTTATCTCATCTCATCTCATTATCTCTAGCCGCTTTATCCTGTTCTACAGGGTCGCAGGCAAGCTGGAGCCTATCCCAGCTGACTACGGGCGAAAGGCGGGGTACACTCTGGACAAGTCGCCAGGTCATCACAGGGCTGACACATAGACACAGACAACCATTCACACTCACATTCACACCTACGCTCAATTTAGAGTCACCAGTTAACCTAACCTGCATGTCTTTGGACTGTGGGGGAAACCGGAGCACCCGGAGGAAACCCACGCGGACACGGGGAGAACATGCAAACTCCGCACAGAAAGGCCCTCGCCGGCCCCGGGGCACGAACCCAGGACCTTCTTGCTGTGAGGCGACAGCGCTAACCACTACACCACCGTGCCGCCCCTGATGAGTTTATGAGCAAAATATTTGCAAAGGCACAAAATCTCCCTGAATAAAATATTACAGCACCATGAATGAACCATCGAATTGTGTCGTGTTTTTCACCTCAATAAATCACTGCATTGCCTTGTGACAGTGAGACCAATAATGAGATACACATCGCAGTTATGATACATACTAGTGCATTTCAAAAAATTAGAATATTGTGAAAAAGTTCAATATTTTCCATCAGTTATTTAAGAAAGTGAAAATGTTATATATTATAGACTCATTACACATAAACTAAAATGTTTCAAGCATTTTTCTATTTTAATTTTAATCAGTATGGCATACAGTACAAAAACATAAAAAACATCTCAAAATATTAGAATATTTCATTTCGAGTTTGAGTAAAACAGTATGAACACAGTGTATCTCTCGGTCTAGTTCAGTACACACAACCACAATCATGGGGAAGACTGCTGACTTGACTGTTGTCCAGAAGACGATCACTGATGCCCTCCACAAGGAGGGTAAGCCACAAAAGGTCATTGCTGAAAAGGGTGGCTGGAAAAGGTGCACAAGCAACAGGGATGGCCGCAGTCTTGAGAGGATTGTCAAGAAAAGTTGATTCAAGGACTTGGGAGAGCTTCACAAGGAGTGGACTGAGGCTGGTGTCAGTGTATCAAGACCCATCACAAACAGACATCTTCAAGAAAGGGGATACAACTTTCTCATTCCTAATATCAAGCTACTCCTGAGCCAGAGACAATGTCAGAAGTGTCTTATCTGGGCTAAGTAGAGAAAGAAATGGACTGTTGCTCAGTGGTCCAAAGTCCTCTTTTCAGATGAAAGTACATTTTGCATTTAATTTGGAAATCACGGTTCTAGAGTCTGGAGGAAGAGTGGAGAGGCACAGAATCCAAGGTGTTTGAAGCCCAGTGTGAAGTTTTCACAGTCTGTGATGATTTGGGGTGCCATGTCATCTGCTGGTGTTGGTCCACTGTATTTTATCAAGTCCAAAGTCAACACAGCCATCTACCAGGAGATTTTAGAGCACTTCATGCTTCCATCTGCTGACGAGCTTTTTGGAGATGCTGATTTCCTTTTCCAGCAGGACTTAGCACCTACCCACAGTGCCAAAACTACTACCAAATGGTTTGCTGACCATGATATTACTGTGTTTGATTGGCCAGCCAACTTGCCTGACCTGAACCCCATAGAGAATCTATGGGGTATTGTCAAGAGGAAGATGAGAAACACCTGACCCAAAAATACAGATATGCTGAAGGCCACTATCAGCAACCTGGGCTTCAATAACACCTCAGCAGCGCCACAGACTGATCACCTCCATGCCACACCGCATTGATACAGTAATTCATGGTAAAGGAGCCCCAACCAAGTATTGCGTGTATAAATGAATATACTTTTCAGAAGTTGGACATTTCTGTATTGTAAATCCTTTTTTTGATTGATCTTAGGGAATATTCTAATAATTTGAGATACTGGATTTCTGATTTTCATGAGCTATAAGCCATAATCATCAAAATTAAAACAAAAAAGGCTTTAAATATTTCACTTTACATGTAATGAACATAGAATACAGTGGGGCAAAAAAGTATTTAGTCAGGCACCAATTGTGTAAGTTCTCCCACTTAAAAAGATGAGAGAGGCCTGTAATTTTCATCATAGGTACACTTCAACTATGAGAGACAAAATGAGAAAAAAAAAATCCAGAAAATCACATTGTCTGATTTTTAAATAATTTATTTGCAAATTATGGTGGAAAATAAGTATTTGGTCAATAACAAAAGTTCATCTCAATACTTTGTTATATACCCTTTGTTGGCAATGACAGAGGTCAAACATTTTCTGTAAGTCTTCACAAGGTTTTCACACACTGTTGCTGGTATTTTGGCCCATTCCTCCATGCAGATCTCCTCTAGAGCAGTGATGTTTTGGGGCTGTCGCTGGGCAACACGGACTTTCTATGGGGTTGAGATCTGGAGACTGGCTAGGCCACTCCAGGACCTTGAAATGCTTCTTACGAAGCCACTCCTTCGTTGCCCGGGCGGTGTGTTTGGGATCATTGTCATGCTGAAAGACCCATCCATGTTTCATCTTCAATGCCCTTGCTGATGGAAGGAGGTTTTCACTGAAAATCTCACGATACATGGCCCCATTCATTCTTTCCTTTACACGGATCAGTCGTCCTGGTCCCTTTGCAGAAAAACAGCCCCAAAGCATGATGTTTCCACCCCCATGCTTCACAGTAGGTATGGTGTTCTTTGGATGCAACTCAGCATTCTTTCTCCTCCAAACATGACAAGTTGAGTTTTTACCAAAAAGTTCTATTTTGGTTTCATCTGACCATATGACATTCTCCCAATCCTCTTCTGGATCATCCAAATGCTCTCTAGCAAACTTCAGACGGGCCTGGACATGTACTGGCTTAAGCAGGGGGACACGTCTGGCACTGCAGGATTTGAGGCCCTGGTGGCGTAGTGTGTTACTGATGGTAGCCTTTGTTACTTTGGTCCCAGCTCTCTGCAGGTCATTCACTAGGTCCCCCCGTGTGGTTCTGGGATTTTTGCTCACCGTTCTTGTGATCATTTTGACCCCACGGGGTGAGATCTTGCGTGGAGCCCCAGATCGAGGGAGATTATCAGTGGTCTTGTATGTCTTCCATTTTCTAATAATTGCTCCCACAGTTGATTTCTTCACACCAAGCTGCTTACCTATTGCAGATTCAGTCTTCCCAGCCTGGTGCAGGTCTACAATTTTGTTTCTGGTGTCCTTTGACAGCTCTTTGGTCTTGGCCATAGTGGAGTTTGGAGTGTGACTGTTTGAGGTTGTGGACAGGTGTCTTTTATACTGATAACGAGTTCAAACAGGTGCCATTAATACAGGTAACGAGTGGAGGACAGAGGAGCCTCTTAAAGAAGTTGTTACAGGTCTGTGAGAGCCGGAAATCTTGCTTGTTTGTAGGTGACCAAATACTTATTTTACCGAGGAATTTACCAATTAATTCATTAAAAATCCTACGATGTGATTTCCTGGATTCTTTCCCCCCATTCTGTCTCTCATAGTTGAAGTGTACCTATGATGAAAATTATAGGCCTCTCTCATCTTTTCAAGTGGGAGAACTTGCACAATTGGTGGCTGACTAAATACTTTTTTGCCCCACTGTATATGAAAGTTTACCTTTTTGAATTAAATTATGAAAAAAAGGAACTTTTTCATGGTATTCTAATTTTTTGAGATGCACTAGTATTTATTCCTTTCTTGACACCACATGCCATGCGCCAGAAACAACACCACCACATTTATTATGGTGTGACTCTGCTGGGTGCCTGGGGGACAGCAATGAGCCAGCACTTTCACTTTACAGCACTACTGTAGCGTTACCATTCAATATCACACTCCATACATCAAACAGCTGTCTGGTTTCATCTCTCACATCCATGTGCAGCACCATTAGGACTAATCCCTATGCACCTGTTCCTGATTAGAGCTCAATCACAGCACAGACATTTATATAAGGACTCTGAGTAACACATAGACTTTGTAAAAGCCTTGTATTCTGTATTACTTTTCTGGTTTTGACCGTTTGTGTTTTTGGACTGTGAGTATCGTATTCCCTCTGATATCCTGTCTGTACCTCACTCCACCACTGCCTGTTTTTCAACTTGGCCTTCGTCTCCATTTTGGATCGGTTTGCTCACGTGCTTTCAGTAAAACTCTTCCTGCGATTACATCCGTCTGTCGCCCTTACACGACACAAACTGTCAACTGTCCAAAAAGTGAGTGGCCTAATAAAACGGTTTTAACTCATTTTATATGAAACTGTCACAAATATTTTCTGTAAAATGCGTTAGCAAATAATCCCACATTATTTTTTTTAAAAGCAAATGAAAAATAAGCACTGGATAAAAACCCATCTATCTTATGGAAATAAAACATACAAATTTCGCTGTCTGATGGTCAAGTGATTATGAGATATGTTGCCATGCACTTCTGATCAGGTTCCTTGTGGTGGGACTTGTTCGTCATACATATGGATGTCGTACAGTCAAGACATCAAAAACCAGGTCAATACTTTTTTATAAGTATGGGGCTCCACTAAAAAAGGATTCCATTTTTTTTTTTTTTTAATAACCAGTGTGAAGTATACGCTCAGTCCATTGTGTCTAACTTTATCGAGCCTTTGTTATTGCTCTGCTGATTTTGGTGTTGACTTTGTTTATACTCTGGATTTTGCCTTTGCCTCCGATACCCTGTTTGTTCCTCGTCTGACTATTGCCTGTTTTATGATGTGACCTTTTACCTCATGATTTGAATTTGTCTGCCAGCATTGCCTAAATAAACTCTCTTCCAGCTTTTATATTCATCTGTTGCCTGCTTTCCTGACACTACCTCTATCCAAATTCTTATCATTATGTCCTTTATTGTATCTTCATTCAGAAAGTGTATTTTATATATGAAATGTGCTATACAAATCAATTAATTCATTACATACACTATGTGGCCAAAAGTATGTTGGCACCTGACCACTGAACGTTCCCATTACAACACCATGGGCATTGATATTGAATGTTTGTGTGCCAAGATCAACCTCCAGTTTTCTGGGATGGTATTTGACTAGATTTTGATGAGTTTTTGTGGGGATTGTTTTCATGGAGCTCTGTTACGTTGGAGCAGGTTTGGGCCTCTTAGTTCTAAATAGTAGGAAATCGTAATGCTACAGAATGCAAAGACATTCTATACAATTGTGTGCTATGTACATTGTGGTAACAGTTTGGGGTAAAACTACATACAGTATGGATACAGTGCTCTCCAGGATTATTGCCCCCCGTAAAGATTAGTAAAAATATATATAATTAATTCATTAATTTTTAAAAAGGTTAGAAAAAAATCCACTTTTTGGTGAAGTCGCTTCATCTCACGCTGAAAAAATGCGAAAAATACAACCTTTAATTGAAATAAATTTGTTCTGAGAAAAACAAATCCATCATCAAGAAATCATTATTTTCAACAAAAACATGTTAGCCAGCAGAACGTTGTTTATTTATTTAAACGCGGTCTGTGTGATGCAGACTATGTCGGCTACACCTGCAGGCAACTGTACCAACAAACTGAAGAACCTCGCCACTCAACTATTGGTAAACACCTTAAGACTGAGCATGGCCTCCTAGATGTTCCTGATTTGAGCAGTCGATTTACTATTCTACAAAAATGCACTGGGAAACTGGACTGTTTGATTTCTGAGATGTTACTCATCCAAGCAAAAAAGCCAAAAATAAAACATTCAATCTGATTCTCTTGGGACTTTATAAAAACTTGAACTGACTCAATCACCTTAAACACTTTAGTTTACTCTGATGATGATTATGTCACTGACGTCGAAAAGTCAGTTTATGATATCGCTAGCTTTTATTTAGCTTTTATGCTCTATGAAAGTGGAACTCATGTCTCGCATTCAGGCAACATTGTGCGCATTTGATCGACTGCGGAAAAGGGTGTTTGACTCCGGTGATCTAACAATTTCGACCAAAATCACTGTGTACCGCCAATGCTTAAAGGAGACCTGAAGTCATTTTTAAACTTGCTTTATTTCTTAATTAACATGTTATTCAATTACGTTTTCGGTTTTAGTAACCTTATATCGTGACTCGTATTGGCAACTAATCGCAATTAAATATTATACTTATTGGCTTTTTCGGTTTTTAACCATGTTGAATTTAGTTCGTTTGGTCCACGGCAGGCGTCGCTTATCCGCGCGATCTTCACGAGACTTGTGCGAGACTTCGAAACGTGAAGCGTCAGCCAGGTGTCAGTGACGCCATTTTGAAAACTGTTTTCCAAACGAAGTATTGCACAAAAACGAGTTTAAATGACGATTACTGCCGACTTTTTTCAAACTTTCCTGATTGCTATCAAAACAAACAAAACTTCCAGCTTGATTACATCAGCATTCGAAAGAGGGCACGCGGCTTTTGACAACGTTGGCAGATGTTGGTCATTTTGATTTCCGCTGTACGTTTTACTTCTGTCCTACGATGTCTCGCACAGGTCTCAGCGAATCTCGTTTACGGCCATTGCTTTGACATATGGACTGATATATTACAGAGCAGATTTCAAACACTCACAACTTGCTATAGCAGCAACAAAATAGCGATCAAAAATGCATTAGGTTAACTGGTGACTCTAAATTGACTGTAGGTGTGAATGTGAGTGTGAATGGTTGTCTGTGTCTATGTGTCAGCCCTGTGATGACCTGGCGACTTGTCCAGGGTGTACCCCGTCTTTCGCCCGTAGTCAGCTGGGATAGGCTCCAGCTTGCCTGCGACCCTGTAGAACAGGATAAAGCGGCTAGAAATAATGAGATGAGATGAATAGAATTTTGATGATAAAAAATTTGCCTTCTGTTCTCCTTTAATGTTGCTTCTAATGTACGGCAGTGAAACATGGACACTGTATCAGCACAATGTCAGGCAACTCTGTACAATGCATCAGTGTCATCTCCACCTCATCTTGAACATCAAATGGGATCATTTTGTAAGCAATGAAGAGGTGTTAACACGCAGGTGTTGAAGACATCGAACCCATGTTAATCAGAAGCTGTCTACAGTGGCTCAGACATATTTGCTGGATGGACGACACAAGAGCACCCAAACAACTGATGTACGGTGAACTTGTTCATGGTTCTTGCCCAGTTGGTCGACCGAAGCGCCATTTCAAAGACACTTGCAAAAATGTGGGGATGTCCTTAACGGTTGGCAGTCTTCCGTCAACTATAGGCAGGAGTGGCAGAGCCTAATTGAGACTGTTTGTGGAAACTATACCAAGAAGAGAGTTCTTGCATACGAAAGGTGAAGGGTACTTCAGATAGAGAAGAGATAAAAACCGTGTATTTATCCGTCTGTGGGTGTAAAGTGTGTATATAGCTTTTATCATCAAATGAAAAACACATGTGCCACTGCTATTGGCACCCCTGCATTTTGTCAGTAAAACCGTTGAGAACGAAAGCAATAGCCAGACTACAAACATGGACACTTTGAACTACAACTCCCAAAAAGCACAGCGCCCCCTGTCACCAGCTGAATGATATCAGTGGTCACTCATTCGCATACTCATCAGCCACACTACTGAAGCCTCTCACTTACACACCCTCAGTGCGAAGTATTGTTCTGTGTTTCTCTAGTTCATACCAAGCCTTCTATTCTCTGCCTGCCTCTCGTTTTTCTGACCCTCATTTTATCTCTTCGTTTATGTTACCTGTCTTGCCTTTATTGCTCCGTTTGCTGATCGACCGACCCTTGCCTGTTTTCTGACTATGCTTCCTGTCTCACAATTTGGCTTTGTCAACAGTTTGCGCCCCGCTCTGCCCTGCACATACATCCATAAGTGCCTGCACTCTGACACATTTAATACTTTGTATAATCTCCTTTTATTGTAAACAATAAACTTTCTAGTTTAGCTAAAAAGGTGGAACACAACTCACTATTATTAACATTAGGATATTTATTACTAAACTATTTCACTTAATTAGCCTCTCTGACTGGTCACCTTTAAATGGGTTGAATCTAAATCTCACTAGCTCCTATAGCCTATAAATAACATCTACTGGGACCTGAGGCCATCCTTAAAAAAAATCCATTTCCTGTCCACCGGGTGAGCAAAAAAATTTTCGGGAGGGAGGGATTTTTTTTTATATATATATATATATATATATATATATATATATATATATATATATATGGATGGATAAGAAATCGCAATGCTGTGTTTGCTTTTTCTTTCAGTACTTTTTTATTACAAAAGCAGACACATTTAATAAAATGACAGTTTAATCAACTGAAACTTGTACAAAAACTAAGTTAGCATTTTAAATGCTGACTGCAACATTTGCAAAACTTTTACAAACATACTTAAAATGTCAGACACACGGACTTTTTGTAGTTCTAAATCGAGCGTTAGGCCTAGTTCGGATGAAATTACACTATTAAAATGATCACTGAATGATTTGTTTTTCTGAATCTTTACTATTTTGTTGTTCGCTAGAATACCATTTTGCGATTTCACACTTAAGCAAATGTTTGAAAACTCTGGATCTCCTTCCTTCATGGTGGCTGCCATTTTTTTGTGCCGCACGGCGCATGCGCAGAGCTGATTCAGTTCAGAGTACGCGCGCACTCGGCGGAGGCAGTAGTGTGTTGGAGGGAACAGAAGCAGAGATAACGCTTATTTTGTCTCTGGTAAACCAGTCTTCTCTCGTTCAATTACGTGCTGGCATCAAAAGACACCGTTGGTTGTAAATGAACCCAAACTGAGTGGTTGGAGTGTATTTTCATACACAAATGGAGAAATGTTCGCTGAGTGTGTAATTGTGTAGCCCCCACTGCAGACCGTTGTCGTTGTTAATTCATAGCATGCTCAGCTGCGTGAACGTGTCATGCACCGAAAATAAGAGATTTACAAGCCAGGAACTCCTCATGATGCAATACGCAAGAAAAGAAAGAAGATTTACTGCCATTTTACTTTGTATTTGAGTAAAGTGAATAAATAAATGGTCTGTGGAAAATACATTTAATCCTGGGAACTGCGTGCACAGGAGTTTATTTTGTGTTTACTCCCCCCCGGCTGGCTACTTATTTGTCATGGCTGGCTAGTATGAGCCTTAGTGGAAAGCCCTGGGAATGCGGAAATGTCAAGTTCGAGTTTAGATTTACGAACCCGAAAAAAATGTCGAAAAACCGGCGTTTAAAAAAAAAAAATTTTCAACCGCACAAACAGCACTCACCCGGCCGGTGGACCGGAAACAGAACATTTTTTAATAATGGCCTAATGTGTTCTCTCAATGGACAGTTCATGAATAGAAAGCTCTCTGGATCGAATAAGAAAGAACCATACTGTAATTGTACACATTTAGTGATTATCATGGAATTTGTTCTAACGTTAAAGGCTACAAAATGTTTGAGAACCACTGCTCCAGAACAGTAAAAGAAATTTTTGACTAGTGCTGATCCGTAACAAAATGTACTAACCTTCATAGCATGGTGCGGTTTGATCTTTTTGTGGTCTTAGATGGCAGATTGTTGAAAGGTTGGAGACAGCATGGAATCATCTGCAGCAGCTCTGGGCATCATTTTAGTTCCTTCAGATAGTGGAGTGGAGACACGGAGCAATGAAGAAGGAAATATCACAGAATTGGGAACGAGCAGAGAACCAGAGTGACTTGACTGAAGTCACCCCTCTGGTTTTGATGAGTTTGTGGTGGAACTTGTGTTTCTTGTTGTAAAATGTGAGCTTCTCATGGAGTAGGTGATTGACCGGGGGGTTGCTCTCCTGGTTCAGGAAAAGGTCGTGGTCAAAGCAAACTTTCCGACACGCCTCCTTTTGATAAATAAGGGTGGAGTGATGAGGGGGAAAAAAACATTTACTCACAATAGTAGAAGATATTTTCACAATACAGGTGTGACACTATATAAATTTAATTACGATGAAATCTGATATATTATATAAATACATGTACTTAGTAAACATTTTTCTTAAGTAGCTAAAGGTTCTTAAAAAAAGAAAGTAATTCAGTTAACTGATTTTATCATCTCATACACACTGATGAAGCATGTTAACGGCACACGAACGCTCGAAACACACACCCTTGCCCTTAACAACAGATTAAGAGCCGATAGTATAATATTCGAAAATCTATTCATGCCTCTGTTCCTGTGCAGTGAGACAGATGGTTGACGCTGTAAATATACTGTGTATTATTATACATACAAGAGACTTTTTCAATGGAATAAAAACGTATTCTATTCCCTTCTTGCGGGTTTCGTTCATTTGGTTTGATAGCATGCAATATTGTTAGCATATCGCTTACCTTACATGCATTACATCACTCTACCCAGTGGAGAATGAGCGTTGAATATGGTTTATGATATTGCACGGTTGTCAAGACAACATGACATCACACGTCGGAGACGTAAAACTTCCGCGCTAGCGAGTGACTGTGACAGTTTGTAAACAAACATGGCTGCCAGGTTTGCTTTGTTAAATACAGAAGATTTTGAGAGAACTTTGGCTGCCAGGTTGCTCTGTTGTGTGTAGTTGTTGATTTTAAAAGTAACTCAGTAAATTACACAGGGAAAATAATTATAATCGGCTTGACTGCGGTAGCGTGAGGCCAACTGGAAGGTAACTGGGCTGCCACACTAACAGCACAGAGTTGCAGGTAAGCTAGCGTTGGCCTTCGCTAACACTACTGATGAATGCTATGCTGGCTGGAAGGTGACTGCAGTGCCACTCTAACAACACCGAGTCATGGCTAAGCTTGCATTGGCCTTCGAGAATGCTAATATGAAGAGTGTGTATGTATAATAATAATAATATTGACTGGCTTTTTTTTTCATGGTCTATCAGATATATTCCATTCAGCTACTCGTCTTCGACTCATTCAGCATCATGCTAGCTGAATGGAATATATCTGATAGACCACGAAAAAAGCCAGACAATATTATTTAATTGTAACATAATTGATGGCTGCACTAACAAAATATTGTTGCATGTTTTGTCTGAAGCTCATCTCATTATCTGTAGCCGCTTTATCCTGTTCTACAGGGTCGCAGGCAAGCTGGAGCCTATCCCAGCTGACTACGGGCGAAAGGCGGGGTACACCCTGGACAAGTCGCCAGGTCATCACAGGGCTGACACAGACACAGACAACCATTCACACTCACATTCACACCTACGCTCAATTTAGAGTCACCAGTTAACCTAACCTGCATGTCTTTGGACTGTGGGGGAAACCGGAGCACCCGGAGGAAACCCACGCGGACACCATGCAAACTCCGCACAGAAAATCAGCCACGAGGTTCGAACCCGGAACCTTCTTGCTATGAGGCGACAGTGATAACCACTGCACCTCCATGAATTTGTTGAAAGTTCTCAGCATGTCTGCACACAATATTGGAGGGGATCCAGGTGCCTCCCACCTGCCCTCACCACACTTCCATATATATCTCAGGTTTTGCTCCGACACGAATCTTTTGACCTTCAACATGCACCATTTGCTGATTATTTTTCCACAAAAAAAAAGATAAAAGTAGCTGACAGGATCTCTCGTGTTGGCTTAGTGGTTAATGTGTCCTTCAGCAATGCTGACTCACTCCCAAAACTGAGAACCGTGAGAAAAATGTATTTTTTTTCCTTGCTCATATGGTTTCCTACAGTTAGCCTTCATATACGTACAATGTTTAAATTAAGAACAAATAAATGACAGGAATTTACAGGTAAACTTGAAGTGTTGTTAGTTCATCCAGCTGATAGGTGAGGAGTTTACGCCATCGTGTGTTGTCCATCCGGCGTCATCCACATTTCACAAAAATCGCTTCTTCTCTCTCAATTCTTCAGATCTTTATTCTTTTTAGCAGGAAGGTAGGTCTGCCTAGGGAGCATATAGCTTCTACCCAGATTTGCTTCATTACAGTTATTAATAAAGTTATGGACTAGTTAAGCCTTAATGAGCAGTTCAACAAAAATCGCTTCTTCTCGGTCAATTCCTCACCGTTTTGGATTCTTTCTGGCAAATAGGTCGGTATTCCTAGGGTGGATATCGCTTCTATATACAGCTTATAGTGTATATACAGTAGCTTGAAACATTTATTGTGCAAGGTGGCCCACTTTAGATCGTTCCTTCTGGACTAGACAGGGCCGGAGTGAGAGACACGCTCACTGACGGCCTCATTTCTCCATTGCATGACTTCCACACAATTTTTTTTTTCCAAAAGAAAATTTCAAGTGACATTAAGTGACACAGCTGGAGTCCAAAATATCAGGCTTCAGGGCTCTACATTAACTTTTGAAACCACTTGTCCTGTCGGGCAATTTGAAAGGAAATTTACTTGTCCGAAGAAAAATTTGAGAAAAAAAACCCACAAAAACTATTTGTAATAAACTAATTTCACCAGAATTACTTTAACACAAAAATCTATTCACTGCGGAAAAAAATTGGACTCCAATCAATCATTAATTTATTTATGAGAAATTGAAAACCAGAAAATTATAATTATACAGTATATTTTCATTTTTAAATTATTAACTTTGAATATATATCCTCCACTGATTAATTGTTGTTGTCTAATTATTCAGTGTGGCTCCTGTATGGTATTTAATGGTTGCGATGAAAGTTGCGGTGTTTTTTAGGTTTTTGTTGCGATTACATTGCGGGAGGAAGTGAAAGTTGCGAGAAATTGTTGCGATTTTCTCTTTTTGTGATTAAAATTGAGTGATATGTTAAATATTAAGTTATTACTGAAAAACTATTGATTAAAAAAACAAAGACACTGAGAAATGGTCCTATAAACAACTTTACCAATATAAAAGATTACCAGGACTACAAAAATGCAGAAAAATAGGCTTTACTTATCCAAATGATCCTGTTGGTTCAAAAGTTAAAGTGCAGAGAACCTCACAGCACAACATGAAGTTACCTTAAAATATAATATAAATGCCTCAGCTTTCATGTAAGAAAAAAACACTATTAATACTAGTACTGTGTGCAGGCAGTCTCTCCTGAAGACTAAATTAAACAATAATTATAAACTAATAAAATAAATGGCTCAGGCTTCATAGAAGAAAAAAAAAACAATTTGAACAGAATCTCACAGTATGATGCTGAAGCTGCCTAAACAATGGAAAATAAAATACCATTTTGGCAAAAATGTTGGCATCCATTAATTTCTTGTATTAAGTAAAAAAATAATGTAAAGTGCACACAGTCCTTCACTGTAAACATAACACTTTCAGTAACAGAATTTAAGCCTATATATAAACACTGACTTGCACATGCTGCTTCTCTTGAACGTTTACACGGAAGTAAGGTGGAAGGTAGTTTGTGACGTCACCTCAAGACGACGCCGATTGGTCAAATTTGCAGGAAAGTTGCGGTGATTGGATAGAATTGCAACACCGCCCTGAATTCGCGGGGATTGGTTGAATTTGTGTTGAAGTTGCAAATCGCGAAATCCTGGAGGGTCTGGTAAACGACCGTTTACTTTTCAGCTCAAATACACGAAGCGGTATTGGCCGGTTTTGCAAGTGGAATATTGCGCATGCGCACATTGCTCTTTCCGAAGAGAAACATCCGGCGATTCATCAAAACAATATGTCGAGTGAGATGCTTCGGAAATCATGTGAATAAACTGATAAATCTGATATGTAACCTGAATATCGGCGTATTTTGGCACTTGTCCTATCAGACAAGTAACCGAGACGATGAACTTGTCCGACATAAAGGATCACTTGTCCCGGACAAGCGTTAATGTCGAGCCCTGTGGCTTGGAAGTGATAACATTAGGGATAAAGTTATAAATCCATACATTTAAAATGTATATCCGGAATTGATATTTCTCTAAAACTGCTTTGCAACATTTCTATTGTTAAAAGCGTGATACAAATAAAAACTGAACTGAATAGAATAATGCATATATAGGAAAGGTTTTTTTTTTTCAAGCTTGTCGTCAAATGTTGTTTATTTCAACTATTTCCCCAACAAGTCAAAACCTTCAGCACTCTGAAACCTTTTCCACCAACATGGAATGGGTTCTATTCTGGTTTGCGTGTAAAGTTCAGAGTATTTCGACCAAAATAAATTGGTTCAGAACGGTCTGGTTTACGCCTATACTTACCATTTTATTCGAATTAAAAATTCTGAAAGCCTAGCTGGAAGACTTCTGGATCTCTTTATTGTCAACAGAATCATCTGTACAAAGCTAAATCTAGAACTAGTCAGCTAAAATTTTTAATTTCTAACTATCGATTTGTCATTTTTAAACAGAGCAGATAATCACCAAGTGGCATGCTTTTCACTTGCTTGGAAGTTAGTAAAGATTTATACATTTTTAATGAAGTTCACTGGGAGAAAAATAAATAAAAAATGCAAATTTGAAAAATACCTACAACTAAAATGCTTTCGTGAAATGAATTTTTGACTTTGGCACAGTGTCACTTTTTAGGCTGAGGTTTGAATATTTGTCTCACAATTCTTTATTCTTCATAACTACTTGCAGAAAGTCAATTTACCCAATAAAAACCTTCTACTTTAGCAAGACCGAAGACTGAGAAATAAGGAGGGCAGGATGAATGCAATTTCACACCATTTTAATATTTTACTTCGATGTCAAAACATTGCAAGAACAAAAATGATGCACTTACATCCGTGTACAATCAAATTTAAATCAGCTACAAATCACTACTGAGGCAAATACGAGCTTCTACTGGATGCTTAAAATGAGCTACAACACCTACGGTAAAAAACAAACAAAAAACACCCCACACTATATTTACAATCAAAAATGAAAATAAGTGGAACATCAAGTTGTTGGAGGGATTCGGTGATAAATTAATTACTTAGTCGCTTTAAAATACGAATGTGCATGCTGCATTACTGACTTTTCCAATCTGTTCATGTCATGTGAGCTACAACATCCTTCCAGTTCTGAAGTTTATCATCTGGTGCGACTCTAAAGCTGGGTGTAATTCGTGTTCTCAGGATGTGTTGAGGTTTTCACCAGGGATGAAGGTGAACCGACTGCTGGATCTATAATAAACAAACGAACACAAAAACATCCAATGTTATTCAGAAGTATGGAATGATTTCTGTTCAAAAAAGATCCATCCCGATTCATAAACCAGAGCCACGTGAATGAAACTTCCAGCCGCTGTTTAGTTTCGATCTCCCAATGACTGTAAAAAAAAAAAAAACACCCACTAACATGGACGGTGTGGCTCCATGTCCCTCCATTCTACAGAAATGAAGCCCAAACTCCTCAAATTTGAAGACAAGCCTTGACGTCAGGTACGCCTACTCATTTAATAGGCCCTGCCCCCTTTACCCAATACCAAGGTCCAGCGTGCCAATCAGGCTGCCAATCACTTCATTCCCAAGTGTATCCAGGTCCTCTTACAATATAGGAGAATAACGTTTAAAAACTCATTTCTGTGGGAAAACAAACCAGAACGTCAAGGCCGTAGTCGCTCATCTGACCCGCCATGGCGACCAAAACATCAAACAGAACTGAAATGTAACGATGTGAGACAGGACCAACCTCCACGACTAACTGTTCACGACAGGAAACTCAACAAAGGACTAGAGCTGTGCAATATATCGTATTTTTATCACGATATCGATATTGGTGTCAAACGATATCAAAATTCATAATATCGATATGAAACGATTTTTTGTCATTTGTCGAAAGGGACGTGCACAATATTTCTACAATGGCAATAAAACAACAATAACATTGACGTGACAGTAAGGTAAAACGAACCCTTCTGTCCCCTAAGGCACACCGTAGCCTTGCATACGTCATCCATTCTACTCCCGCGATATCTCCGCAACAGTAAAAAATCAGTTCTTCTGTTTTCATACGTGTCGGGTGATTTGATATATTGATTTCTTAATATGTTGTTTGATTTGCTTGCTAATAGTTATAACAATACAATTAACATATATTTACGTCATATTTTTGGATGTGGGACTGGGTAATGTAAAAATGGCATCTACGGAAGAAAACAAGCACAACAATATTAGCACATATCCAGCTTGCTAGCTGTGTTAGATGTGTTAAACCGTGTGGATTTAAGTGGAATAATTGCGAGTCGTCCTGCGGTCAAGGCAGCGTTTTAAGGTAAGGCAATCTGGTTATTAATGTTGCCCGCCGCGGCATGTTTACTTGGGTTCATTTGATTTTGACTTGTGCATCTGCAGCTAGCATCATGCTTTGAAGTAGGTTCTGCTAAGGACGGGTTTATTGCGCGATGTAGACGGACTCAGATGTAATTACATTGTTTTTAAAATTCCGTGCACTTAAAACGGTGTCCCCCTGCTAATCATGTAGCCCTAATCATGTGTTGCTTTTACTTTTCTTAATGGCGAGTGAAATATCTCTGCAAATGGTATTTCAATGCTGACATGCCGAAAAGATAGCGGAGTCCACATTTGGAAGATGAAGGAAGAGAAGCCTATTTTCATGTATGTTAATTCTTAAGGACTTGTCTCTATATTGTGCGTGTTTAATGTTGGTGTCTTAACAACACACAAGCTTACGTTGTAGTGTGTGTGTGTGTGTGTGTGTGTGAGAGAGAGAGATTTTATCCTTGGCTGGCTACGAGCCAGTGTGGACATTACGCAGTAATCACTGGTAATACCAGCGCTGGCTCCATCCTCTGTGATCGGAAATGTTGAGTGAGGAGAACGTGAGCCTTGTGCAGGCTATAGGACCTATGCAAAGTACGTGCTTGCACAGTAAATAGTTTAAGTAAAAGGCGTTTCAGGGTACAACGGGAAGGGTTGACAGGTAGCCTATGAGGCCTGTACTATAAAAATGTGGCCCGGTGCCTCAGGTGTTGATGATCAGGGCTTTAAAAAAAGGTGTATAAATATCGTTTTAAAAATTCGCGATATCGATATATACTGAAAAAATCGTGATATTGATTTTTTACAATATCGAGCAGCCCTACAAAGGACTAAATTTTGTTCCCCAAGGGAAGATCGACCCGAACCGAATTCACATGATCAACGAGAGAGGAGATACAATTCTAGTCAGAAGAAGTGTGTGAAGTTGAACTAATTAATCTGTTCACAAAAAACTGACAATACAATGACCAGGTGTTGTGCAGAAGGTCGAGTTCTTTCAAATGAAACAATCAGAACTGAAATCAATTGAGAACTGAGGGAGGGAGGAGCCACGATTTAACTGAAAATAAACAAAGTTGTAAACAAATGTTTACAACAAGAAAATCAACCACGTTTTGTTCCCCGAGGGAAGATCGACCCAAAACATCAATCGGCGCTGGAATCGGATCAGAAACGAGATACAATTCTAGTCAGAGGCCTGGAAAATTCATTAATTTGGCCTAATTAGTAACTTGTTAGCAAAAAAAAAAAATTGACAAAATAACGACCGAGTTGTGTGTGGAGTGATGAGTTCTTTCAAACAAAACAATTGGAACTGAAATCCGTTGAGGACTGACGGAGGAGATACGATTTAACTGAACTGTGGACGACAGACGCAACGCCATGGCAACAGCTCATCAGCCTTATGGTCAGACGAGTTAATAACGTGCAGACATCAGAACTGGGAAAATAACTGCTCGGACTAGACACTGCAGATGGAAAGACAGTTTAGATGAGAAAAAAAAAAAATCGCCTAGATTTGTCACTTTTATCACTGAAACACATGGGGATGGGTGGAGCTACATGCTATACTGCAGCCAGCCAGCAGGGGCACTAGAGCTGATGGAGCGCCACTTTTTAGACTTTTTTTTTTTTTGAAAGTCATTCAATTGAAGATAAAATGTCTTTGCCTGAAGAAGTAACTGTGTAAACAGCTAAAAACAAGATTTTCCCCACTTTATAATGAAGCTTTGATTATTTGCCTTACTTTTCCTTTTAAATTAGCTTTTATTTATACACACACATTTTATACCGTTATTTCTTTTCTGACAGTGCTATTACTATTTTTTTGGATCACTTGCCTATTTTACTATTTTATTTTGGCTACCTTTTGTTTCTTTCAGTTTACGACAAAAGACTGAAACCTAATTTCCACAAACACAAGGGGTGCTCACACGGCACATATTTGCATCGATGCTGCACCGATGTATTTTGTTGCGATATACAACCCCGATTCCAAAAAAGCTGGGACAAAGTACAAATTGTAAATAAAAACGGAATGCAATGATGTGGAAGTTTCAAAATTCCATATTTTATTCAGAATAGAACATAGATGACATATCAAATGTTTAAACTGAGAAAATGCATCATTTAAAGAGAAAAATTAGGTGATTTTAAATTTCATGACAACAACACATCTCAAAAAAGTTGGGACAAGGCCATGTTTCCCACTGTGAGACATCCCCTTTTCTCTTTACAACAGTCTGTAAATGCCTGGGGACTGAGGAGACAAGTTGCTCAAGTTTAGGGATAGGAATGTTAACCCATTCTTGTCCAATGTAGGATTCTAGTTGCTCAACTGTCTTAGGTCTTTTTTGTCGTATCTTCCGTTTTATGATGCACCAAATGTTTTCTATGGGTGAAAGATCTGGACTGCAGGCTGGCCAGTTCAGTACCCGGACCCTTCTTCTACGCAGCCATGATGCTGTAATTGATGCAGTATGTGGTTTGGCATTGTCATGTTGGAAAATGCAAGGTCTTCCCTGAAAGAGACGTCGTCTGGATGGGAGCATATGTTGCTCTAGAACCTGGATATACCTTTCAGCATTGATGGTGTCTTTCCAGATGTGTAAGCTGCCCATGCCACACGCACTAATGCAACCCCATACCATCAGAGATGCAGGCTTCTGAACTGAGCGCTGATAACAACTTGGGTCGTCCTTCTCCTCTTGAGTCCGAATGACACGGCGTCCCTGATTTCCATAAAGAACTTCACATTTTGATTCGTCTGACCACAGAACAGTTTTCCACTTTGCCACAGTCCATTTTAAATGAGCCTTGGCCCAGAGAAGACGTCTGCGCATCTGGATCATGTTTAGATACGGCTTCTTCTTTGAACTATAGAGTTTTAGCTGGCAACGGCGGATGGCACGGTGAATTGTGTTCACAGATAATGTTCTCTGGAAATATTCCTGAGCCCATTTTGTGATTTCCAATACAGAAGCATGCCGGTATGTGATGCAGTGCCGTCTAAGGGCCCGAAGATCACGGGCACCCAGGATGGTTTTCCGGCCTTGACCCTTACGCACAGAGATTCTTCCAGATTCTCTGAATCTTTTGATGATATTATGCACTGTAGATGATGATATGTTCAAACTCTTTGCAATTTTACACTGTCGAACTCCTTTCTGATATCGCTCCACTATTGGTCGGTGCAGAATTAGGGGGATTGGTGATCCTCTTCCCATCTTTACTTCTGAGAGCCGCTGCCACTCCAAGATGCTCTTTTTATACCCAGTCATGTTAATGACCTATTGCCAATTGACCTAATGAGTTGCAATTTGGTCCTCCAGCTGTTCCTTTTTTGTACCTTTAACTTTTCCAGCCTCTTATTGCCCCTGTCCCAACTTTTTTGAGATGTGTTGCTGTCATAAAATTTCAAATGAGCCAATATTTGGCATGAAATTTCAAAATGTCTCACTTTCGACATTTGATATGTTGTCTATGTTCTATTGTTAATACAATATCAGTTTTTGAGATTTGTAAATTACTGCATTCCGTTTTTATTTACAATTTGTACTTTGTCCCAACTTTTTTGGAATCAGGGTTGTATCTTACACCGGTGTAAATTTTGTGGAGCGTTCACACGTCACAAACCTGCTTACTAGAGAGAAGCGTGTTAGCACCGGTGCAGCCCCACTTGCGTTTACACGGCAGTTTTCGCGACCGTGCTATACGATAGTAATAATGCGGAAATGAAATATGCGCATGCGTGAAAATGTACTTCCTTTTCCCGGTTGTCATGGCATCACCAAGCGCCGGGAAAACAACGTGGATGAAGACACCAGTGTTGCCAGATACTGCCGACGTTTTCCAGCCCAAAATATGTTCAAATCCGCCAAAATGCACTTAAAACCGCCCAATCTGGCAACACTGGAAGACACGCAGTTCTGCCATTTTGGAAGCGCAAAATACCAGGATGCAAATTATGCAATGCCCGTATGTAATCAGCTCTCCTCACGCGTAGCGAGTCTACCCCTGTAGCGTTCAGACGTCCCATTTTATATCGGTGCTGCCCCGCAAACTAGCATTTACTCCGGAGTAAATTTCTTAAACCACCTCCCGAGCAGGGTTAGATTTGCACCGGTTTAAGCAGCTTTCAGGGGTGACACCGGTATAACTTTGTACCGTGTGAACGCTCTACCGGGGCAGCCCCGGTGCTACACCGGAGTAAAAGTTGCCGTGTGAACACCCCTACAATCCTCATTTTACAATCACGAATATGAATTCATATCCACAGTTTGCGTACTTGTAGGTTTTAATTGGAACACCTCACTCGCAACTTTGTGAGAGGAGGGGCTTAATGAGAACTAAAGGGGGCGGGGCATAACCAGCAGTTTTTCCAAGCACGCATGCAAAATTTAACATGTTTACAAAAGCGAGATGTCTCAAGTTACAGCTTATAATGTCGATATATTATGATTATTAATAATATAATATTTGAATTATATTTAATTATTATTATAATAATCTTAAGTCATCATATTTTGCTCCACCCACTTTAGGACATAGTTACAGGAAAACTGTCCAGCACTAATGAGAGCATCAGCGATACCCGTGTCGTTAGTTTTGGCCCCTGGGCTCCTGTGCTGGCCCTCGATATGTGCCGTCATCTCCTTGCGCTCAGCGGTGGAGTGACCACACTGAAGGCAGCTGTAGCGCCCCCTGGTGTGCTCCCAAAGGATCCGGCTGTTAAAGGACTGACCTGTGAGAGACGGTTTACACACGCACACAGAACTGAGACAACAGAGATGATGGATCCTTTACAGAACCCAAAAGCCTGTATCTCAAAAAATAATCAACCCAATCAGTCTTTCAGCCAATAACTGCACAATTTTGTACATGCATTTGACGACTAAAAATAATAATACATGGTGAACGTGAGCTCAGGCTTTTGGATTCACAATAAATGGTAGTGTCCAGGACGCAGATTAAGCCTAAACACAGACTACAGAACACGCGTTAAAATTATAGTTTTTCCATCTCCAATTCTGATTTACTGGACTAGGCTTGATCCGTGCCTGCAGGAAAACAGCAAAATAAACCCAGATAAAGCAAAAAATTCACTCCAAAAAGTATGCACAATTTCACCTTTACCTCAAATGCAGCCAATCAGCTCGAAACATGTTTTGTACTGGAGCTACAAGGCTAATATAGCTAACAAGGAAGTGAAAAGTGAAGCCTATAGCGATATGGTTTTAAAATAAAATACAGAAGTTGTTGTCGGTATTTATAAAACGTAATATGAATCACAGCTCCAGTTTTGGACACCAAACACATCTCGGGATGATCAAGTACATTTGCGATATGAGGAAAATTTCGTACATTTATTTAATTCTCACGATTTATGGCTTGCTTTCAAACCTGCCTTTCCTCCCCCTCTTGGAAAAGTCACAGGCTGGAGCAGCTTCTTGTGAGCGGATCTTGCAAACTTTTCTCTTGATTAGGTTTATTCTTAACAGTAATGCAGATCAAAAGGTGGTGATGAAGACGTTGGCGTCACTCAGAGCATTGTGGGGTTGAGGTGGGGGAGACAAATAAATAATAAAGTTAAAATGGCACAGGTGTGAAAGCAGCCGGGAGCAGGGATGTGAAAGCACTGTCAGCGTCTCAGCACACGTCCACCAAGAAGCCCAGAAATCAAGCTGCTGATTAGCCACGGGAAGGATGGGGGTTCAACCAGGAGGACAGAACAGAATTGTGGGTAATAATTATATGATAATCTGTGATGTGCTGTAAACCTGTTAGTAATAATGAGATTAAATCACACAGCCACATGATTTTCCAGGAAGCGCAGAAGCAGCAGCGGTGATGAGAGCTTCCAAAGCAGATTGGAGGGTTTGGGGTTTTTTCCCCCCTCCCCCCTCTAGCATCATTCATATACGTGTGTGTGTGTGTGTGTGTGTGTGTGTGGTGGGTGTATACGCGCTTGTCCATTCCTCACCTGGACTTCCTCTCTACTCAAAGCCTGAGGAGAGTTCCATCTGTGCAAAATGGGCGCAGGCAAGTCTGCTGGGGGTGACAGTGTGACACGACAAAAACACAGTTCACTCAACAGCAACGACACAGTTTAACCCTTACGACTCCGAGAGTGCAGAGGTGCGAGGGGATACGTGGAGGGAAGATTATGTGAGAAACTGAATGGAGGGGGGGAATATATATATATATATGAGTGATTCCACGCTTATGGGTACTGAAATGGGGACATGAACTTATTTTTAAAAATTCACCTAAAACCATTTCTTTTTTATGATGAATGATATGTTAAAAGATAACTTTAAGGCCGAATCCCATTTCACCCCTTGGACCAACCCCTTGGCCCTTCCCCTCCATTTTGCGCGTTCACGTGAAGGGGTAGGGGTATCCCAATCCCAGTTAACGCAGAGGGGTAGGGGAAGGGGTAGGGCTTCTGTACCCCTCCAAATGGAGATTTTCCTGGAGCTGACTCCGAACGAAGGGGTTTGAGTGATTTCCCACAATGCCATGCGGATTTCAGCGAGATTTCATGCGGATTTCAGAAAGATGGCGGTTCCCGCGGCGAAAGATTGTCATAAATGTATTTTCTTCATTATTTACGTGTTTTAAGTTGTTATCCAGAGGAAACACGCCGCTTGATTCGCTTTCGAGCTGAGAATGAGCAGCGATTTCTGAAATCCAAGCTGCTGCTAAAAAGCTTTGGGAGTGAGTATTGTTTTCGGTTGCTTGACTGCGTACGTTTCGTTCTGTTATTCTCGCTTTTATTGTTTACATGAGTGTTCTGACACCTCATTCTGTCGGATGTGGTGCACGAAGCGCCAAAGATATCCCATTCAGTGGTGTTAGTTAACAAATCACACCCTGCCAGCAGAGATTTCTGTTCTGTCTCTGACTGTAGCGGCTGGTCGCAGCCAATGACGCATTTGGTCGCGTTTTGCTAACGTAAACGCTGACGGAGGTACGCGATGACGTATGCGATCGTTGAAGGGCTATCCCAATACGTAAGGGTTGAATTTCAAGCCCTATCCCTTGTAGCTCAGTTTCAAGGGGAAGGGCCAAGGGGAAGGGGGAGGGGTAGAAATTAGAATTGGGATTGGGCCTAATTTTCTGAGATGTAATAAAAACATATTTATATGCCAAAGTCAGAACGTAACAGAAGTGTTGTGGACATATAGATTCTCAATTTTAACAATGTAGAATTACTTTTTGAAACATAGGAAGGTGATGTTTTAGCAAATATAATTAATAAACATGTGTAGTAGAATAAACATACACATTCTTTCAATAAGATTAACATGGTATAGAGCTAGATTGTAATTAATTTGTAACAGACGCGAGATGGACAATCGTAACAGAAGTAATGGAACAGACATCATTTTGGAACTCATAGGCTTGACTTTGGCATATAAAGATGTTTTTATTACATCTCAGAAAATTAAAGTTATCTTTTAACATATCATTCATTAAAGATTACATGTTTTGTGACCTGATGGTAAAAAAAAGAAATGGTTTTAGGTGAATTTTTAAAAATAAGTTCATGTCCCCATTTCAGTACCCATAAGCGTGGAATCACTCATATACATACAGATGGGCCACTCAGAAAATGTAATAATTCAGTTTTAAACATGAAGTTTGTTTGTTTTTCCCCCTAAAACCATTAATCCTGGCCCTCTATTATACATTTAAGAAAAAAAAAATAACAGAGCAGTTTAAATAAAAAATAATAATAAAATCAGGCAACTTGTCTGCATTTGCAAAAACTTTATTTGGCCTAAATATACCAAAATCTCATTTCCGCCCCGTGTCTAAATGAGGATCAGTGAAATCTGAATGAAAATAATTCCTTTGTTTTTAATTTTACTTTCACTTTTCCTTTCTGAAATATTCAGGGATGAGAGTGGGTGGTCACCAAAAAAAGCAGAAAACAAGATGGCGCCTGAAGCCGGGGGTCTGGGAGGGATACCCCCACAGGAAATTTTTGAAAAATAAGGCCTTACAAACCACTTTTCCTGCAATCTGAGCTGTAGTAGATAAAAAAATCTGTTGTCTTTTTTATATATTTACATGAAAATGTGTTTCAAGTCAATAGGAGTATAGTTTGAATTCAAAACAAAATCACATTCTACATTCAAGGGTATGGTTATAATTCATGATCAACAAAAATGACACTAAATTCACATTAAACGTCAGTTTTATTCATTATCAAAATGTTCATATATTAAATAAAATTTCTTAGGGAGAAAAGGTCAGATGTCCTCATTAGTTGCATATGATTTCAAAGACTTTTGAAATATTTAAGTTTTCAAAACTGTCAGCATTAATTCAGATTTACTGACCATCATATACATGTTCAATGTATTAAATCAAATGAATGCTAAGTTTATGAGATAATGTCTATGTACACTTTATACAATTATTTATAGTTCACAGTCACTTCTCATTTTCATTTAATCATTTCGACGACATCAGCGGGCGGCACGGTGGTGTAGTGGTTAGCGCTGTCGCCTCACAACAAGAAGGTCCTGGGTTCGAGCCCCGGGGCTGGCGAGGGCCTTTCTGTGCGGAGTTTGCATGTTCTCCCCGTGTCCGCGTGGGTTTCCTCCGGGTGCTCCGGTTTCCCCCACAGTCCAAAGACATGCAGGTTAGGTTAACTGGTGACTCTAAATTGAGCGTAGGTGTGAATGTGAGTGTGAATGGTTGTCTGTGTCTATGTGTCAGCCCTGTGATGACCTGGCGACTTGTCCAGGGTGTACCCCGCCTTTCGCCCGTAGTCAGCTGGGATAGGCTCCAGCTTGCCTGCGACCCTGTAGAACAGGATAAAGCAGCTACAGATAATGAGATGAGACTTCTTCAGCCTTTTGGCCAAAGACAAGAGCCTGTCAGTCCTCTCTCTGTTTTTTATACCAGCATCGAGTTCACGTACCTTCGTTTCGTCTCGCTTGTCAATTGTATTCGGCATTTTGAGTAAAAAAGCCGATACGAAAGAGAAATGTATTTTTGAAGCGCAGCAACGATGAACACGTGCAAGTTTCGATAAAATAGAACAGATGCGGGTACTTTTGTAAGAACTGTTATGATTGGCTTTTGTTCTCTCCCACACTCTTGTAAGAACTGTTATGATTGGCTATCATGCTCTCGCCAGCGATGTTTTGGCCAATTACATTGTAGATAACATGTATTCTACTGCGAGACTTAGCGAGACTAAAGATGGCGAAAATGTAAACATGTAACATCGTCGTACGCTTGAGTATCATGAAGGAACATACCCCAACCCCCCTCAATGAAAAAAAAAATCTCAACGGATTTGGCATAATATCGATTTTTGCTCAGAAAAAGCGGAAATCCGCCGAAAAGCGGAAAACTCTCATCCCTGAATATTACCTCTATACCTCCACTTTTTATCGTAGAAAATATCATGATCTTTGCTTCAACGGTTTTTTGGCGTAGAGCCTAAAATATACGCGCAAGAATGTGTACTTTCCTGATGTCTTTACCGTTACCCAAACGGTAAAATCATGCTGTAACTCAGGGCTTTGACAACAGAGGGCAGTGCAGCTACAGGAGGAAGGACCAGGATGTCGAGCAGCCATTTTGAAAAAATAAATAAATAAAAATCACCGCTGCATGAACGTTGGAATCCAGGATACTGATCAGGTGAATATGAAATTTCGAGATGTCAGGGAAATTAACGGTCTTTGCTGTTACCCCTGAATGATAAAGATGCTGCATGTTGAAAAAGTTTAGCTCGCCAAGTAGCAAGTTAGGATGGGATAATAAATGCATAATTTGTTTCCTTTTTTCCTGCACTCAGTGACCCAAAAATGCCATGAGATGTCTTTACCGTTATCCAGTGTTGACTTTACTGTTGCTCTATAGGGTAACGGTAAAGACATTACAGCCAATAGTAAAGACAACTGGGCATTTTTTTTTCCAATAACGATGATCTCTTGCTTTGTAAATTCATGAAATATGCTTTTTTTTTTTGTCTGTTAAAATATTTCACAGGGATTAACTAAAATTGACGTATGCAAATTTTTTAAAAAACATCTCTACCACTACTAGTCACATTTTCTGAGAATGGCCCAGATACATAGCAACTAGGGAACTGTAGAGGATGATAATGATAACAAGAACACTAAAGAATGCACGGATTAAACCAGGATGTTTTCTCATAACAGTAGTGAATCATGTGTAATAATAATAATAATAATAATCATGAAGACGTTTCACCACTCTAGCGGTTTTAACGATGCACTGCTTCATATTCATACAGCGTTCTTAATATTTACAACCTCGTCAGTTTTATTAAGATCACAAAATTCGACAACTCTCGGGATTCTTTAAAGACGCCCAGAGAAAAGTTAGCGATAGAAATGCGTGCGTAAATTATTCTGCGGCTGAAGAGAAAAAAAGTTTACGTACGTATTCGTACGAGTTTCTCTTTCGGAGCGTAAAATTTGGGGGAGGAGTGTATTCAAATGACTCAAGCAGCAGTCAATTTACGACAAATTGTGCCATTATTTATTTAACACCAAAATAAAGAGATGTTCAGGAACGAGGCATGAAAGAAATGACTGTGTGGGAAAACGAAAAGAATTTTCTCCACTCATGTTAATTTATTTGGAATGACCAAGAAAGACGTTATCAGAATCATAGACATATAAACATAGACGCCGCCTTCTGCGTAGAATCATACGTCATCCTCGCCGCCATATTGGATGTGGCAAAGTGGAGATTCTTCACCCGTCTCTGGTATAGCGTCTAGACAGTAGCCGAGAATAAAGATGCCTCATTCATGTGCTGCGTTTAACTGTACCAACAGGTTTACCGTCCAAACGAGATCACATGGGATTACCTTTCACAGGTGAGACTGGAAAAATACTTTTCATTGTATTTGGTCATCATAATTTTACGAACAGATTTTTCTGACTTTGTGGCTAATATGAAGTCTCGCGCATAATAGCCGCTCGGTGAAACCTGTCTGCAAACAACGAAGTATTTCCTTCGTAACTACGCTGATTGTTGTTAGTTGCTTAGCTAACTTTTCACATACTATGTAGGTTTCCCAAAAATAAAGACATGAAAAAGCAGTGGGAGACAGCTGTGCGACGGGAAGGGTTTTCTGCTACTCCGTCATCCATGCTCTGCAGTGAACACTTCAGAACGGAGGATTTGGACAGAACAGGTCAGACAGTCAGGATCAGAGAGGGAGCTGTTCCTTCAGTCTGCAGTTTCCCAGCTCATCTCCACCGGGGAGGTGTAGAGTTATAAGCAGTGAGAATTAGATAATACAGTGCCACACTATGATGAATGTTTTTAACCTCTCTGAATGTGAAGGAATCAGTGATGTATTTTGTTTTGGTATGACGTTAGAACCTGGCCGAACTCAGTTTGGCGGTCATTCAGCTCACTTTATTCAGCGACAGCAGGTCTGTGTGGTGACTCAATAAATAAAACAGTACATTTTTATTTTCATTCACTTTTTCCAGTTTTTCCACTATTTCCATCATTTATCATATTCAGTCTTGTAGGTTGGTTATTGTGGCCTCAGGTTTTGGTAGCTTGCTACGGTATGCTGACTAGGGCTGGGTTCAAAAGATCGATCCACAATCCGATATCGATTCACGTTCAAAAAATACGAGATCGATTCAAAAATGTGTGGATCGATCTCTTCCAGGTGGCTATAGGCACTATTTTCTCGACCGCACAAGGACCGCTATAAAAAGCGGGTGCCGGCAAACGAAACCGAAACTTAAGAACGCGAGATGGCTGAAGCTGCACAGCTAAAATCACCGCCTGGCCTGAAAGCTGATGTATGGCATTACTTTGGATTCAAACATTACGAGGACAGAGACGAACTCGACAGAACAAAAGCAGTGTGCAAACTGTGCCACATAGAGGTAAAATATAGTGGCAATACAACCAATCTCCGCAACCACTTATCCAGGCACCACGCCGACACAGTTTCAGCTAAACCTGCGGCGAATCAAACTGCACTGGAGAAGGCATTTGGTGTTAAATTACATGCACAAACACATATGGGGCTGTTCCTGTCAATAGGGACAGTTTTTACTTTAAAGTGACAATCCAGCAATATCTAAGTAAATCGATATCGAATCGGATCGTGACCTTATGAATCGGAATCGAATCGATCCAGGAAATCTGGATCGATTCCCAGCCCTAATGCTGACTGATTAGCTTACCTGAGCTATCTATCGCGCATCTGTCACTAGTTTGCAGTGTACAGGGTATTTCGCACACTATTTATAACCATCACATTAAAAGTTATACATGTTGTTTTGATGCCTGTTTGTTTCCCAAATATATACGTGTGTGTCTTAAAAGGATAGTTCGGGATTTTTGACATGAATCTGTATGGCATCCCCATCAATAGTGTCGTGCAAACACACTGACTTACCCCCGACAGCATCCTGCGAGTCCAGTTCTTGTCCAGTTTTGGTCCAGACGAAAGTAGTCCGGCAAGTTTGTTGGGGTCACGAAAGTAAAACGTTTTTCGTCTCAAAACAGTATGTGTTCAAAAGAGTGATATATTTGCATCACAAAACCGTTGCCAAATAAAAAGTCAGACCTCGAAATCGCTTGGCACTATTTTCTCTCCTTTCTTATCACTGCGCGCTGCCGCCAGGTGACAGCCACGGCTGTTTCATTCATTGTTTACTAGTGATGGGAATTTCGGCTCTTTTGGCTCTTCTTACTATAAGGAGCTGGCTCTTTCGGAAGATTTTTTATAATTATTTCTCATGACTTGTACATTCACATCGAGTACACATATCAATGGAAATTAACACGAAGGGATTTACTAGACCAATTTATATCTGGAACTATTTTCAGCCACAGCACAGACAAAGCACCGCTGCAGGCGCAAAGACACCGCGCAGCGCCTGAAAACGGGTGCGCAGCGCCTGAAAACGGGTGCGCAGCGCCTGAAAACCCGTTTTCAGGCGCTGCGCGGTGTCTTTGCGCCTTCCTTTTCCTACCTATTCCTTTAATTGCTGCAATTAACTAGTTAATTCTGATTCTATTTCTCCTCTCAGTTATAATCTGTCCTGCTTTTGAAAAGATCCTCTCTGGGGGGACAGATGCTGCCACTATACACATCCTCCGTGCCATTACGTGTGTAAGCCGTGGATAGAGTGCAGCCTTGGTCTCCCACCAGCTTAGTGGGTCTGCGTTTCGCTGTCACCTGGCGGCAGCGCACAGTGATGAGAAGGGAGAGAAAATAGTGCCAAGCGATTTCGAGGTCTGACTTTTTATTTGGCAACGGTTTTGTGATGCAAATATATCACTCTTTTGAACACATACTGTTTTGAGACGAAAAACGTTTTACTTTCGTGACCCCAACAAACTTGCCGGACTACTTTCGTCTGGACCAAAACTGGACAAGAACTGGACTCTCAGGATGCTGTCGGGGGTAAGTCAGTGTGTTTGCACGACACTATTGATGGGGATGCCATACAGATTCATGTCAAAAATCCCGAACTATCCCTTTAATGGGTGAATAAAAGGCATCGAGTTAAATATTATTGTAGAAAGGGGCTTTATGAAGTTCAGTCCATTTACTTGCATTGGTTTACGGGGAAGATTTGCCACATCCAATATGGCGGACACTCTGACGTATCCCAGCAACGGGGCCACCAGCTCAATGCGGCGTCTATGTTTGTATGTCTATGATCAGAACATATCAACTGCCAAGACGTTTATTCTGTACCGGTTTGCGACCCTGTGCTAACGACCGCGGTGGTTGTTAATAAAATGTGTTGAGTTTAGTAATGTGTGCGTTGTTAGTAGATCATGTACAGAATTGGCCACTCCCATCATTGCTTTTTTTTTTTTATCATGGCGCATTGTAACTGTACGGCTGGGGAAGAATTTTGTCGCGACCTTCATGCATATGGACTTTGTGAGGAGTAAACAAAAATAGCTGGGGACTTTAGCACTTCGTGACTAAAAAAGTACCGTAAAATAACGACATATAGCAAGAAAAGTACTCGGAAAACACTACGGACAGAGCTGAGAGGGAAATACAAACCTTTCACCAAGCGATCACTGCAAACTCGAGCATGCTTCGACTCGGCTCCCTTCGATTTCACCGAGAGGTTCAAAAGTCTTGACGTCTTTTTGTGAAATCCTGTGTTCGTTCACTCTTTTTTTTATTATTATTATTATTATTATTAGTTCACGGTGAACCCTGAAGAAACTTCTCAGTTTCACGGTTTGATCAATTCAAACAACCTAAAACAACGCAAGCGTAAGGCGTTTTTCATGCGAGCAATGCACCTTCTTCAGACAAATGCTTTGTCAACTGAGCTTTGGTCAACCACCAGCTAAAGTTTTGAATAACTATAGGGGTGTTCACACGGCACATATTTGCATCGATGCTGCACCGATGTATTTTGTTGCGATACATCTTACACCGGTGTAAATTTTGTGGAGCGTTCACACGTCACAAACCTGCTTACTAGAGAGAAGCGTGTTAGCACCGGTGCAGCCCCGCTTGCGTTCACACGGCAGTTTTTGCGACCGTGCGATACGATAGTAATAATGCGGAAATGAAATATGCGCATGCGTGAAAATGTACTTCCTTTTCCCGGTTGTCATGGCATCACCAAGCGCCGGGAAAACAACGTGGATGAAGACACCGGTGTTGCCAGATACTGCTGACGTTTTCCAGCCCAAAATATGTTCAAATCCACCAAAATGCACTTAAAACCGCACAATCTGGCAACACTGGAAGACACGCAGTTCTGTTGTTGTTGATATTCGCCATTTTGGAAGCGCAAAATACCAGGATGCAAATTATGCAATGCCCGTATGTAATCAACTCTCCTCACGTGTAGCGAGTCTACCCCTGTAGCGTTCAGACGTCCCATTTTATATCGGTGCTGCCCCGCAAACTAGCATTTACTCCAGAGTAAATTTCTTAAACCACCTCCCGAGCAGGGTTAGATTTGCACCAGTTTAAGCAGCTTTCAGGGGCCACACCGGTATAACTTTGTACCGTGTGAACACTCTAGCGGAGTAAAAGTTGCCGTGTGAACACCCCTAAAGAGGCTGATGGGACGTCACGTGAAACCTAGCAATACATCAAGCTGAACGGAATTAGCGCCTTCTGGTGGCTAAAAGTGTTCATGACTAAGGATAAAATAAGCTTTTTGATTTTTATGATTTTTCTTTGACAAAAAAAAAAAAAAAACCCGGCGGATATTGAAGGCTGAACGATATTATTGATCCAGCCCTGAAACACATCCTGTCCAGCTCTAAATATAATAAAATGCATTTTCGCACACTAAACTGTAAATAACGTATCAAGATGTGCATCGTATCATCCCAACAGGACAGATACACCGTACTGAGTGATAAAATATCTTCAAGATTATAAAACAACCCTCCCCACAGTCTTAACCCTTTACTCTTAGCCGTAGACGTGTTTACCTTGGTTCTTTCTCCAGACGGCGTTAGATCCTGGCGGAGTTTGTGGTGGGGAGGTCACCGTGCCGACCGGTCCGACTCTGGGCGAGCGCTGTGGCTCGGGTTCAGGTGCAGGAGACAGGCTGGGGGGAAACGGGCTGTAGGGAGCATCCTGCTGATTCTGATTCTGGGGTTTCACAGCTTCAAAAGCAGGGGCAGATTCTGCCAGAGGAGCCGAGGACGCTTGTTCTGACGAAGTTGCCTGGATCAGAGCTTGAGACGGCACCGAGGGATCAGATTCCATCTGCTGAGATTCAGCTACAGCTGGGACAGTAGCAGCAGAATCGGAATCAGTGCTGGGAAGAGTCGGGTCGGGGATTGGACCTCCCTCCACTTTCGCCACTTTGCTTTTGGCGACCTTGGCGCACGTCTGGAGGTGCTTGAGGAGGGTGCGGTAGGAGCGGAGCTTGGCCCGACAGCTCTCACATCTGTAGATTAGAACGAAAAACACTTCGAGCATTAGCAACTCGCTGTATTTAAAATGCAAAACATCATGATACGTTTTATTTCGACAGCTCTAAAAGACGCACAGGAAGAAATAATTTGGCTTGTGGTGATGCCTCATGTGATCCATCAGCTGCTGCATGCTGGAGAAAGATCCGTCACATCCTATCGTCGAGCACAAGAAGGACTTACCTGGAAAAGAAAAAAAAAAAATGCTCCAAGATACTGACAGCATGACCACATTTGATCCTTAGGCAATAAAACAATAATTTGATATTAACCTTTATAATTACAGTGGTGCTTGAAAGTTTGTGAACCCTTTAGAATTTTCTATATTTCTGCATAAATATGACCTGAAACATCACCAGCTTTTCACACAAGTCCTAAAAGTAGATAAAGAGAACCCAGTTAAACAAATGAGACAAAAATATTATACTTGGTCATTTATTTATTGAGGAAAATGATCCGATATTACAAATCTGTGAGTGGCAAAAGTATGTGAACCTTTGCTTTCAGTATCTGGCGTGACCCCCTTGTGCAGCAATAACTGCAACTAAACATTTGCGGTAACTGTTGATCAGTCCTGCACACCGGCTTGGAGGAATTTTAGCCCATTCCTCCATAGAGAACAGCTTCAACTCTGGGATGTTGGTGGGTTTCCTCACATGAACTGCTCGTTTCAGGTCCTTCCACAACATTTCCATTGGATTAAGGTCAGGACTTTGAGTTGGCCATTCCAAAACATTAACTTTATTCTTCTTTAACCATTCTTTGGGAGAACGACTTGTGTGCTTAGGGTCGTTGTCTTGCTGCATGACCCACCTTCTCTTGAGATTCAGTTCATGGACAGATGTCCTGACATTTTCCTTTAGAATTCGCTGGTATAGTTCAGAATTCATTGTTCCATCAATGATGGCAAGCCGTCCTGGCCCAGATGCAGCAAAACAGGCCCAAACCATGATGCTACCACCACCATGTTTCACAGATGGGATAAGGTTCTTATGCTGGAATGCGGTGCTTTCCTTTCTCCAAACATAACGCTTCTCATTTAAACCAAAAAATTCTATTTTGTCTCATCCATCCACAAAACACTTTTCCAATAGCCTTCTGGCTTGTCCATGTGATCTTTAGCAAACTGCAGACGAGCAGCAATGTTCTTTTTGGAGAGCAGTGGCTTTCTCCTTGCAACCCTGCCATGCACACCATTGTTGTTCAGTGTTCTCCTGATGGTGGACTCATGAACATTAACATTAGCCAATGTGAGAGAGGCCTTCAGTTGCTTAGAAGTTCCCCTGGGGTCCTTTGTGACCTCGCTGACTATTACACGCCTTGCTCTTGGAGTGATCTTTGTTGGTCGACCACTCCTGGGGAGGGTAACAATGGTCTTGAATTTCCTCCATTTGTATACAATCTGTCTGACTGTGGATTGGTGGAGTCCAAACTCTTTAGAGATGGTTTTGTAACCTTTTCCAGCCTGATAAGCATCAACAACGCTTTTTCTGAGGTCCTCAGAAATCTCCTTTGTTCATGCAATCAAACACTTCCACAAACATGTGTTGTGAAGATCAGACTTTGATAGATCCCTGTTCTTTAAATAAAACAGGGTGCCCACTCACACCTGATTGTCATCCCATTGATTGAAAACACCTGACTCTAATTTCACCTTCAAATTAACTGCTAATCCTCGAGGTTCACATACCTTTGCCACTCACAGATATGTAATATTGGATCATTTCCCTCAATAAATAAATGACCAAGTATAATATTTTTGTCTCATTTGTTTAACTGGGTTCTCTTTATCTACTTTTAGGACTTGTGTGAAAATCTGATGATCTTTAGGTCATATTTATGCAGAAATATAGAAAATTCTAAAGGGTTCACAAACTTTCAAACATTACGTCATAATGAAACATCCAAACATTACGTCATAATGAAATTCTGAGCCGGGATCTAACAGACTTAAAATACTAAAGCGCCGCTGCATCGCTCTCTTTCGGTATAGATGAAGCGAAGGTTGAATCCCACTGCATCGTGACCAGCAAGTAATCAAACTGCATTGTGGGTAATCCATAGTTTTCTTTCATCCTCAAATACTTCCAACGTACCAGGCAGGGACTGTACAGGGGCCTTATGATGATCCTTCAGGTGGTTGTTGAGAGAGTCGGGGTGCGTGAAGGTCCGCTTACAGTTATAAAACGAACAGGATAAATGGCAACCTAAACAAGACAGAATGAACACTGTGAATTAAAGATTATTGTGCAGATCTATGCGATTTGGTGTTGTATTAAAAACGGTGCATACCCTCCATGGTGGCTCAGGATTGCACTGATGGACGAGACGCAGAATTGCCTGCACACAGATGTCGTTTTTAAATATTTAGCTTATAACAGTAAATTAAAAATATATATATAAACGGGTCCGTCTCAGAAACTGGTCTCTCATTTGGGACATGGTCAAAAAATAAATTTTCTAATTTTACTTTTTTTTTTTGCATTTACCTAACACTCAATGTTTCTTTTGTCATGTTTAATAAGAATAAAGATAGTATCTTGCTTTATCTGGCCTCCACTGTGGAAGATTTTTTTGATTACAATTCAAATGCTTTTGTAAAATTGATTTTCCATATAAAATAACTACATCATGAAGAATTAAAGCCCCTCCTTCACAGATGAGTGAAAATATTGAATAAATTTCCTCTTTTTGATTGCTTGGGTTAAAAATCCCAAGTTATGATGACTGAATTGATTATTCACTTAAATATGAATAATATGATACAGTTTGGGTATTTGATATGGCGAAATAGGACACAATGGAAAAATCAAGAACACACCGGAAAGATGAGAATAACGGCGGTGGTAAAAGAACAGCGACTGTACCGGCTGAAGGTCGCGCGGGTCTCTGCTGCGGCGCGCAAGCAACGGGACATCGCTACTGCACTGGACGGAGCGCGAGGCGGGGGCGGGGCAAAATGACCAGCCGTAGATTCTGTCAAAATTTCGATCTAAATTAACCATGGTTGCAAAATATTGGCCAAAAATACGCAAACACTACGAAATATGAAAGTAAGATGAAAAAGAAACAATTCTATTGCCTTATACTGCAAGACTAAAACAAAATAAAACTGTCAAAACTCACCTTTTCAGCGATAACGTCCGAACAGATCACTCGCGTAACAGAGAGACCGCAAATGGAAGCACGATCAACTTCTAACTGTTGGAGTGGAAAATTCCATTCTACACATGCAAATTGTTAATGTGTGTCCTTCCCCGCACACAAATAACACGCTACGGTAAAAAATAGACCACAACTCATTTTATAGCTCAGAAATTCATACAAGACCAGCTACCATCGTAACATATTCTGTAAGAAACATATTCTATACCTCTCAGCTTTCATTTTAAAAAACAAAATCGCAGATTTATAACTAAATTTTTATACGGCGTAGTGACTTTAAGTTCCTGCTTTTGGTGAGGTAGTGACCTCGACCCTGAAGGCCAATTTATGCTGACAACCCAGTCCTCACAGATGGCGTCGCAGATGGCGTCTGCGAAGCCCCCCCCCTTCGCAGACGCTCTGCGGGCACCTCCCAAAAATTGTGACCACCGCAGACAGCGTCGCAGACAAGAGGGCTCCGATTGGTCCACTCTACATCCGCTGTACACGCACTTCCGCTTCCCTTCTTTCCCAGTTTGGTTTGTTTTCACGACCGGCATTTTTAAAAACACGGGCGAAGATGAAGCAGCACGAAGAGCGGTTGATCGAGGAAGTGAGGAAGTACGTACATCTATACGACTCCAGTTCTAGTCATTATAAGTAACCAGAGGATAAACACTCCACTAACCACACCCACCAACTACTCCTAGCGATTTCGCGACTTCATGCCCCCTTGCGTTGTGGCGGTAAATAACATCGTGCACGCCTATTACTCCCCGCTCAACGATAAATTACAACTGTCTGCGAAAAGCTATCTGCGAAAGCCTTGTCGCAAGAGCATGCAGAGGCCCTGAGGCTTTCCGTTTAGATCAAAATACACGATCGTATTGGTTTTGGGTTTGCGGAAAATGGAGTTACGACGGTGATGAAATATTTTGCATGATGTTTTATTACGGTTATGATTATTCTGTGAGCGCACCAATCCTTAGGTGGATAAAGTTACAACTTAAAATACAATCAGTGATAACTGTAGACTTTTCAGTGGACTACAACCTTTTTAATGGAATGCGATGGAGTCGACCGTTTATCATGTCCCAGATCAAGCCGCCATTTTTCCACAAATTTGCAGAATTTTTGCCAAATTCTGAATAGAGTATTCACATCAAAGATTTAGTTTTATCTGTATTATTTCTTTCATCATTTTATTTCAAATTAAAACCAACATCACCATTCAAAACCGGACAGTTTACTGAGTGTGAGTATATTTAGTGGCTTCCCCCACAGCACCCAGTTTCTGAGACAGACCCAAATCCAAGCTAATCTATTAATTGAGATGTATTAATAATACATTTTTATACAATTTTTATATAATAATACAATTCCTTACATTTTTTATAATCTTTACTTTCTCTGCATGTTTTAAATTTACTTTAATTTTAACTTTATTCTATTTTATTCTTTATTCTATTCTGCTGGTTTCTTTTTTTCTCCTCCTATTTGAACTTCTACTTCATTTTATTATTTTATTTCTACTATTGTTTAATTCTTATTTTCTTTTACTTCTTTTAATTAATTGTTTTAGAATAAAAATAAATTTATTTTATGTAATTTTATTTCTCTATTGTTTACTGTTTTTACTTCTGTAAAGCACACTGAACTGCCATTGTGTATGAAATGTGCTATATAAATAAACTTGCCTTGCCTAATAATAAACCATTAAGAGATAATATAGAGGCCTAACCTCGCTAACATTCACTGTAATCATTATAATGTATATAAAAGTGTTCTATAACTTAAAAATAAAGCGCATTATTCATTACTAGCTGTCATTTATATTTATTTGTAATTAATTAGCTGCTAAAGATATGAGCTAACTCACTAAGACACTTGCTAACCAGACAGCACACTACCGAGCCGCTTGTTATTATTGTTATTCATAAGTATTGCAAAATATGAATTAAATATAAGTTTTCTTACTAAATAACTGTTCTGAGTTGATAAACTATTACAAATCTTCACAAATTTTAGATTATATTTGCTTGGTAGCTCGACATACTCACTGTACGCGCACTATGTTGTGTACAAAATGGCTGTGCTGTTACGTCATACATACGTCAGACGCAGCAAACCGATTCGACCAATAGAAAAACGCGCTTGATATGAAACCCGGAAGTAAACTTCCAAAAGGATGAATGGAGTCCTGATGATAAAAAATGACCAGAGCATTGTGTGTGTAGGAATGACATGCGACCTTTGACAATTATCGACATCTTAGCCATCTTTTGGCCGTTGCAAAAGTAGAAAAGACTATCAATATGTAAATTGTGCATGAATAATTACTCAAACTTCCACTGGGGGGGAGGGGGAGTTGTTTCCCGATTAATTAGCGTATCAGATCACGTGGCAACGTTCCACAAGTATTGACACCTTTGTCCACAGTTATCGACATCCAGATGATTATATATAATAAAAATAATTTCTGATCCAACTGCATGGAATAATTTGCAGTCAGAGCTCAAACTCCAAAATCTGGTATCTCTGAATGTACTTAAGTCCATGATAAATCCCATGGGGTGGCACGGTGGTGTAGTGGTTAGCGCTGTTGCCTCACAGCAAGAAGGTCCGGGTTCGAGCCCTGTGGCCGGCGAGGGCCTTTCTGTGCGGAGTTTGCATGTTCTCCCCGTGTCCGTGTGGGTTTCCTCCGGGTGCTCCGGTTTCCCCCACAGTCCAAAGACATGCAGGTTAGGTTAACTGGTGACTCTAAATTGAGCGTGAGTGTGAATGGTTGTCTGTGTCTATGTGTCAGTCCTGTGATGACCTGGCGACTTGTCCAGGGTGTACCCCGCCTTTCGCCCGTAGTCAGCTGGGATAGGCTCCAGCTTGCCTGCGACCCTGTAGAACAGGATAAAGTGGCTACAGATAATGAGATGAGATGTCTAACGTGACAATGTGTTGAAACTGTTGTTTTTTGCTGCCATTCTTGCCCAGGTCTCTCTTGTAAAAGAGATCTTCAATCTCAATGGGACAAACCTGGTTAAATAAAGGTAATAATAATAAATAACAACAACAACAGGGATAAGACTGCATGTTGAGAAAAAAAAATCTGAAAAGTAGTGGGGGGTCTGGGGGCCATAGGTCCCCGGTGGGGTCCAGGGGGCGAAGCCCCTGGAAGCTGATGGATTTTGGCAATTTAAACACCCAAAACCCATTAATTTTAGCAATGAAATATATGTATTTTTCTAGAAGTTAATATCCCAATTCAACATGCCATCAACTGAAGCTTTTGTATCATGACAAGCGTTCTTTCTTAAATATCATATCCCACCTTGTTTGAATTTTTCAGCATTTTTCAGTGCAACCTTTTAGGTTTTGTAATAATATACCCATAAATGAAATGTTTCAAACAAAAAGTTTTGACTTATACCTACTGGTGAGATACCCTGTCTGATATCGGCACGACAGGTTTCACGGACGAAGTCATTGAAGCTGAGCCTGTGGTGGTGATCGCAGCAGTACCAGTCGCCAGCGGGTTGCTCGTGCCCGGCTCCGCGGGTGTAGTTGAACTTGAAGTATGCTTAAAAGCACTTGATATGGAGTAACTGCTCTTTAGCAGAAATGTTTTCTTACGGTGTTTCACTGATCTGGCATGACTCTGTAGAGCCCTTAATCCTCTTAATCCATAAAATATTACATTGTCACACACTGTACAAAGAGCTTTACCGGGAACATTGAGTTTTTTCACGAATTCACCAATGGTCACCGATACCGATCCATGCTTGCTATCTACCAGGGCTAGCATAACTTTATTATCCAACCAGTACCATCTGAACTTATTCTTCACACTTGCATCTATTTCACGCACCTTAGCTTCATCTCACTTGTCAATCGTATTCGGCATTTTGATGTTTAAACAATATTATGAACACAATAACTATCGAAATGTAGAACACAAGCAAATTTGGAAGCCACAGTGAAATAGCGGGAAAGTTTTCACGATGATGAATGTTGGTTGGTTGTTATATCCTTAATGTCGATGTTTTGACCAATCATAAAGCAGATAAGTTTTACTTCACATACAAGCTATCGTTAAACGAGATTGTGCGGGAATCAAAATGAAGGCATTCAGATACAAATGTAAACACTGGTCTACATCTATCGACTGACGAGTTCAGTCTCAGTCACCAGGATAAACAAACCCTCCCCCCCCCCCCCATAAATCAAAAAATTCTCAACGGACTTGCAATAATATAAAAAAAAAAAAAAAGCATTTTTGAGTCCAAAAAAGCGGAATGGAAAAATCTCATCCCTGTAATAATAATAATAATAGGTATGTGGTATTAAGTTAACAAAACAGTTTTTATTTCAAATTTGTTTTACATAGACTTATATTGAGTACAAAATATCTTTTATATAAATACATCAATGTTGGGGGGCAGCACGGTGGTGTAGTGGTTAGCGCTGTCACCTCACAGCAAGAAGGTCCGGGTTCGAGCCCCGTGGCCGGCGAGGGCCTTTCTGTATGGAGTTTGCATGTTCTCCCCGTGTCCGCGTGGGTTTCCTCCGGGTGCTCCTGTTTCCCCCACAGTCCAAAGACATGCAGGTTAGGTTAACTGGTGACTCTAAATTGAGCGTAGGTGTGAATGTGAGTGTGAATGGTTGTCTGTGTCTATGTGTCAGCCCTGTGATGACCTGGCGACTTGTCCAGGGTGTACCCCGCCTTTCGCCCGTAGTCAGCTGGGATAGGCTCCAGCTTGCCTGTGACCCTGTAGAACAGGATAAAGCAGCTACAGATAATGAGATAATTTCTGTCAACAATCATTTCAAACGATTTGGTGTTCCATGTTTCATGAAGCTTCTTTTCACCCATTACTTGTTTATACTTTTGTGAAACAATTCATAAAAATAAATGTATAGCGGCGGCTACAGTTATCGACAGTCCATGATTATCGACACCTTTTCAGATTTACGAATAAAAAACAATTTTACAAAGGTGAGCTTCAGTTCCAACAGTTATTATTGGTTAATTAATCAACCGGAAGACCGCCCTCGCCCTTTGATCTTGTCGTCTGATGACGCAGCTCGTTACCTGAGATGGAATTTTTTTTTTTAGCATGATCAGCAATTTGAGGAAAACTCAGACGTCATCATCACAGGTAAACATGGTGGAAAGATCATGGACATGTTTTTACTGATCAAATTCACCGATATTTCATGATCTCCTCATCGAAACCTACTTTGTTTCTTACTCTTTCATTTGAGAGTCACCGTTTGGTATCTAATCACGCGTTTGAGAAGTCAAGTGAAGTGTCGATAATAGTGATCACTTTCATCACCGGTGTCCACCATTATCGACACCTTGTGAAATTAAGTGACATTTACAACCGTTATGTATTGATCTTTGTGTAAAAATAAATAAATAAAAAGTGCTGTGATTTATATATTTTTTTTCTGATTCATAACAGAATGGAATGCTTATAGAGTATTTGGAATCTTATTGCAGTAAAAGAATTAGACCAGAATTAAATTCCTAGCATATAAAAAATTATATACTTGAAATATTCATATTTAATAGATCTATTTTAACACTATAAAAATGTACAAAAGTATAACAGAACAAGTTTACGATGACCTAGCTTGACAACAAGGTACCTACAGTTTTGGTTCAAAGGAATTGAACCTGGATTTTCATGTGGTTACAATGTCAGTTGCCTGTTGACATTTATTGGTAAACTACAGAACTAGAAATTAATAAAAACAACAACAAATGATTAACAAAAAGTGATCTACGAAAATACTTAGAAAGTGGAACAAAGATTTTCTGACACAGGTTGAACATTATCAGTTCATTTGTTTACAAACGTTAGAATTACTTCTGTATTTATGTAAACACCAACATTGATATGTATCGATCCATTATCTGTAGCCGCTTTATCCTGTTCTACAGGGTCGCAGGCAAGGTGGAGCCTATCCCAGCTGACTACGGGCGAAAGGCGGGGTACACCCTGGACAAGTCGCCAGGTCATCACAGGGCTGACACATAGACACAGACAACCATTCACACTCACATTCACACCTACGCTCAATTTAGAGTCACCAGTTAACCTAACCTGCATGTCTTTGGACTGTGGGGGAAACCGGAGCACTCGGAGGAAACCCACAGACACAGAAAGGCCCTCACCGGCTGCTGGGCTCGAACCCAGGACAGTGCTAACCACCACACCGCTGTGCTGCCTATACATACATATATATGTGATGGAGGACTGAGGTGCAACTGGAGGAGAGCCTAGGAGAGAAGAGAAAACAGAAAACAGTTGATGAGGATTAGAGATGGAGTTGTGAATTTTGGAATGATAAAACTTGATCTGAGTTGATGTGAGTGAAGCTGTGAACTCAGACAGGAGGGACTGATAGTGAGACAGATCAGCAGGGGCCCTGGATTTTCTCCACTTCCTCTTCACTGCTCGTAGGCTGCTTCTGTTGGAGTGAAGTATTTCTAACATCCAGGGACTAGGAGGGGAAGATCTTGCTGGCCTGGAAACAAGAGGAGATAATGTGTTAAGTGATGAGGAGAGCAGAGAAGATGCAGCGGATTCAGTGGGAAGATTGGAGAAGGAGTCAAAGTGGGGATAGAAGCAGTGACAGAGGAAGGAAGAGAGAGAGCGAAGGTTACAACAGACTATAACAGTGGGGGTAGGAGGGGAGAGGAAGAATGAAATGAACTACTAAAAACGGAGCTCCCGATAAGCATAAAATGTGTTAGTCAATAACCTCATGTTATTTTTTTTTTAAAAAGCAAATTAAAAATAACTGCTGGATAAAAAAAAATATTATGCAAATAAAGATACAAACATCGTTGCCCAGTGGTCAAGTGTTTATGAGATACACTACCGTTCAAAAGTTTGGGGTCACCCAGACAATTTAGTGTTTTCCATGAAAAGTCACACTTTTATTTCCCACCATAAGTTGTAAAATGAATAGAAAATATAGTCAAGACATTTTTCTGGCCATTTTGAGCATTTAATCGACCCCACAAATGTGATGCTCCAGAAACTCAATCTGCTCAAAGGAAGGTCAGTTTTATAGCTTCTCTAAAGAGCTCAACTGTTTTCAGCTGTGCTAACATGATTGTACAAGGGTTTTCTAATCATCCATTAGCCTTCTGAGGCAATGAGCAAACACATTGTACCATTAGAACACTGGAGTGAGAGTTGCTGGAAATGGGCCTCTATACACCTATGGAGATATTGCACCAAAAACCAGACATTTGCAGCTAGAATAGTCATTTAGCACATTAGCAATGTATAGAGTGGATTTCTGATTAGTTTAAAGTGATCTTCATTGAAAAGAACAGTGCTTTTCTTTCAAAAATAAGGACATTTCAAAGTGACCCCAAACTTTTGAACGGTAGTGTACGTTGTCTTGCACTTATAATGAGGTTCACTGTCAAAGTCCCTCCCGTGCCAAGACCTGGTCTTCCCAGGCAGTCTCTTGTCTCAGTACTAAACAGGCCTTAAGGCGCATTGGGCAGCGCTGATTTCAGCTTCTGTAGCCCTCAGCCTCTTGCCTATTATACAGCTGGGGTTACAGTGGGGGGCAGGTCCTCTGGTAACCGCGAGAGTTTGACTCCCCACTCGCATCTGTATTGGAGCATGCCTTGCCAGGCGGCAGTAGGTAACATTTTTATAATGGTCTTTGGCATGACCTGACCGCGAGTAGAACTCACGATCTCCCAGTCGAGAGGCGGACACGTATGTCGTATGTTCACAAAAGCCATCAAAAATCAGGTCGATGCTTTATCATATTATCTTAAGTATGGGGCTTCACTCTACTATAATAGAAACAGAAACTTCAGGATTACATCATCACTGTATAAAAAGTGGTTTGTGTATTAAAGGAAAGGCAAGTTTATTTCTATAGCGCATTTCATACACAGTGGCAGTTCAATGTGCTTTACAGAAGTAAAGGCAAAACAGTAAACAATAGAAAATAAAATTACATAAAATAAAGGGGGAAGAAGAGAGAAAAAATAATAAGAATTAAACAATAGTAGAAATAAAATAATAAAATGAAGTAAAAGTTCAGTAAAAACAGCAGAATAAAATAGAATAAAAGTTAAGTAAAGTTTCAAACATGCAGAGACTGTAAGAGTTAAGTAAAGTTTAAAACATGTAAAGATGATGATATTAATCAGTTAGCAGAAAGCATCTGAGAACAGCTTGGTCTTTAGTCTAGATTTGAAGCTGCCAACAGCAGGAGCATTTTTGATGTCCTCTGGCAGTTGGTTCCATAGCTGTACTGCATAGTAGCTAAAAGCTGCTTCACCACACTTTGTTTTAACAACAGGTTTTACCAGTAAATTTTGCTGCTGCGATCTGGTAGATCTGATTGGGTTAGGCCGCTGCAACATATCAGAGAGGTAATTGGGCCCTGTACCATTTAGAGATTTGTACACCAGCAGCAATGCTTTAAAGTCAATTCTGTAGCTTACTGGAAGCCAGTGAAGGGACCTTAGAATTGGAGTAATGTGCTCTGTTCTTTTTGTTCGTGTGAGAACCCTACCCGCTGCATTTTGAATCACCTGAAGTCGTTTGATGGTCTTTTTTGGCAGGCCTATGAAAAGGCCATTGCAGTAATCAACCCTACTAGAGATGAAGGCATGTATAAGTTTTTCCAGATCATTTTTTGACATAAGTCCTCTTAGTTTGGAAATGTTTTTTAGGTGATAAAATGACGATTTAGTGATTGCTTTCATGTGATTGTCAAAGTTTAGCTCGCTGTCAATGAAAACACCAAGATTTTTAACCATATCTTTTGTTTTAATCCCCTTTGTGTCAAGAATAGTGGTAATCCTGAGTCTTTCATCTTTTTTCCCAAATAGAATTACTTCTGTTTTATCTGTGTTCAGCTGAAGAAAATTTTGTGACATCCAGTTGTTGATTTGGTCGATACACTGGTAGAGACATTCAAGGGGGGCATAATCATTAGGTGATAGAGCAAAATAAATTTGGGTGTCATCTGCATAGCAGTGATACAAAATTGAGTTGTTCTTGATTATTTTCCAAGTGGGAGCATATATTAAATGCATCACTACCAACCTGTTTGGATGCAAGAAGAGCAAACCTAAACTAAGTCACACTGAAATGTTTATTTTATTCATTATAAACTCAACCCAGCTAGCTAATCTGACAGGATTATACGAGGAATAAGAGTAATATACATAATATTCACTGTGTACAACAGCCAGCTTGCTAACAATCTAACCTGACCACATTTTAAGTTATATTAAGTCATAAACTCAACTATGATCTCACTCCTGTAGATGGTGCCATGAAGTGCACTAATAGCACATGAAATTTCCTATACCACGAGTTCCTCATTCCCAAAATGTCCCAAAAATCTGACAGTTCCATTGGAAAATATTTAATTGTAATGTATTGTAGAAATCGTCAAACTTTTATTCTGAGATTTTATTTAACAATGGGCCTGTGAACAGGGTATTTGAGAATTTTGGATGCAGGCAAGTCTGCCCATTTCCTACACCATTATCTCGTTAATACATTAATACAATTACACTAATTTGCATATGAAATGGCTTCAAGTGCCAAGTTCCATTATTTAAAAAAATTTCTACAGTAAATTTCTAGTCCAGTTTTATTTGTATAGCGCATTTAACAATGGACAGTATCACAAAGCAACTTTACAGAAAAACATTTAAGATAAGTGTGCACTTTAAAGTGGTGCATACATTAACACTCAAATGCTGAAGTGATGTAAGCTGTTGTGCTAGCATGACATTAGCAAGAAATGATAGCAAAGTTTTTTGATATACAGATACATCAAAATCGTGCTGTAGTTCCTCAGTCGCATATAGACTCAATAACGCCTGGACTTTACTGTTGGTCTATTTGTCTGGTGTTTTGTAATTTCCTGTGAACACAAAAATGTCCAAGAGATGGTAATGAACTCTTCAAGATTCCACTTGCTTCTGATCTGACGAACATACTAGTGCATCTCAAAAAATTAGAATATTGTGAAAAAGTTCAATATTTTCCATCAGTTATTTAAGAAAGTGAAAATGTTATATATTATAGACTCATTACACATAAACTAAAATGTTTCAAGCATTTTTCGATTTTAATTTTAATCAGTATGGCATACAGTACAAAAACATAAAAAAACATCTCAAAATATTAGAATATTTCATTTCGAGTTTGAGTAAAACAGTATGAACACAGCGTATCTCTCGGTCTAGTTCAGTACACACAACCACAATCATGGGGAAGACTGCTGACTTGACTGTTGTCCAGAAGATGATCACTGATGCCCTCCACAAGGAGGGCAAGCCACAAAAGGTCATTGTTGAAAAGGGTGGCTGGAAAAGGTGCACAAGCAACAGGGATGGCCGCAGTCTTGAGCGAATTGTCAAGAAAAGTTGATTCAAGAACTTGGGAGAGCTTCACAAGGAGTGGACTGAGGCTGGTGTCAGTGTATCAAGACCCATCACGAACAGACATCTTCAAGAAAGGGGATACAACTTTCGCATTCCTAATATCAAGCTACTCCTGAGCCAGAGACAATGTCAGAAGTGTCTTATCTGGGCTAAGGAGAGAAAGAAATGGACTGTTGCTCAGTGGTTCAAAGTCCTCTTTTCAGATGAAAGTACATTTTGCATTTAATTTGGAAATCATGGTTCTAGAGTCTGGAGGAAGAGTGGAGAGGCACAGAATCCAAGGTGTTTGAAACCCAGTGTGAAGTTTCCACAGTCTGTGATGATTTGGGGTGCCATGTCATCTGCTGGTGTTGGTCCACTGTATTTTAACAAGTCCAAAGTCAACACAGCCATCTACCAGGAGATTTTAGAGCACTTCATGCTTCCATCTGCTGATGAGCTTTTTGGAGATGCTGATTTCCTTTTTCCAGCAGGACTTAGCACCTACCCACAGTGCCAAAACTACTACCAAATGGTTTGCTGACCATATTACTGTGTTTGATTGGCCAGCCAACTTGCCTGACCTGAACCCCATAGAGAATCTATGGGGTATCGTCAAGAGGAAGATGAGAAACACCCGACCCAAAAATACAGATACGTTGAAGGCCACTATCAAAGCAACCTGGGCTTCAATAACACCTCAGCAGTGCCACAGACTGATCACCTCCATGCCACACCGCATTGATACAGTAATTCAATGTAAAGGAGCCCCAACCAAGTACTGAGTGTATAAATGAATATACTTTTCAGAAGTTGGACATTTCTGTATTGTAAATCCTTTTTTTGATTGATCTTAGGGAATATTCTAATAATTTGAGATACTGGATTTCTGATTTTCATGAGCTATAAGCCATAATCATCAAAATTAAAACAAAAAAGGCTTTAAATATTTCACTTTACATGTAATGAACATATGGCCCTTTTCCACTACCCTTTTTCAGCTCACTTCAGCTCGCTTCAGCTCACTTCAGCCCGACACGGCTCGCGTTTCGACTATCTAAGAACAGCACGACTCAGCTAGCTTCAGCCCTGCTCAGCCCCCAAAACTCACACGGTTTTGGAGTGGGGCTGAAGCGAGCCAAACCAAGCTGAGTGGGGCTAGGGGCGTGAGCAGACACTCCCCTGTGCACTGATTGGTGAGGAGGAGTGTCCTCACATGCCCACACATGCCCCGCGAGCATGCTGGGATCTGTAAACACCGTAAACCCGGATGAAGGAGAATTACGAATTACGAGAATTATGAAGCCTTATGCGCCTCGCCTCATCTATACGCTCTTGCCAGTATCTGTTGGCGTTGTCGGTGACAACAAGCCACAGCACCAAGACCAGCAACACTAACGACTCCATGTCCTCCATGTTTATTGTTTACTCTCCAGGTTGTGAGACTACCGCTTAAAAGATCACTGATGTCACTGTTTGCGCCGCCTAACGACATCACCTGACGTCCACCCACTTTCGCTAACTCCACCCAATGTGTCCACCCACTTCCAGCCAGCATGGTTCAGCGCGGTTGTAGTTGAAATGCTACTCCAACAGCCCCGCTCAGCTCGACTCAGCCCAACTCAGCACGGCACGGCTCAGCCCAACTCAGCCGCGTTGGTAGTGGAAAAGCGGCAATAGAATATATGAAAGTTTACCTTTTTGAATTAAATTATGAAAAAAAGGAACTTTTTCATGGTATTCTAATTTTTTGAGATGCACTAGTATATTGTAATCTTAGGTCTGTTTCAGAAGCTCACTCAAAGTGAGATAAGGCAGATAATTTTTGTGCGGTTTCTCAATTCCACGCTAACATAGGACAGTGTTTGGCCAACAAAACATGAACACAGTGGTTAATGATGATACACGGCTGGAACATGATTAATGCCTAGTTCAGTAGGAGGAGACTTCAGGCACAATTAGGATGAAAGACACGATAAAAGGCCACTGTTGCTCAGTAGTAAGATGTTGGGGGTGTTGTTTAAGAACAATGGCAAGTACAGGGTTAAGTTTGGTGCTTTTTCTTGTAAGCAATACATTTGCATCCTTGCTACCTGTAAAACTACCTCCTCAAGGTCCTTGGGTTTCCTTGAAACCTACTTTACAGACACCTGGTCAGGTTGATAAATGCCAAGTGCAAGACTATGAAAGGGTTCCTTGTGGGGAACCTGGTATAAAGGCTACACCATGCAATGCTATAAACTGCTGTTTTGATAGACAGGGGTGCTATTATGGGAAAATTGGTAAGTGTCACATTTTACTTGACTTAACTGGTAAAGGTTCAATTGACTTCCACTTCTCTCCTGTGGTGTTGCCAGTGACTGTCCAGTGTACCCTTGATGGCCAGTTTGTGGTGGTGGTAGCCAGAGATGTAACAGTTCCCAGGATAAGCCTGGATTCTATCAGCCTGTTGGGAGGAAATGCAGGACCCTGTAGTCCTGTTGACTCCAATACAGCCTTTGCTATATACCAGTTTCCTGTAACTGCTTGTGGGACTACCATGAAGGTTTGTAACCACCCTGCCAAAAAGGATGGCCTTAATTTTGCTCAGCATGTTTATAAAACATGTTCTACTCTCTTCAGGTAGAACTTGGTTATGTGGTTTATGAAAACAAGATGCTTTCCTCTTATGAAGTTGGAGTTGGACCTCGTGGCTCAATTACAAGAGACACTCACTATGAGTAAGCCAAATCATCATGGCAGAGGATTCTTTAAAGCTTTTACTGATCAAATTGTGTTGTCCTCTAGGTTTTACTTCCAGTGTAAATATTCAGGTGTTGGTTTTGGGGCTCTAGCTATTGAGACTTCATCCAATCTTGATCCTCTGCCTGTTGTTGCTTCTGGACCATTCCAAGTAGAACTAAGGCTAGGAAAAGGCTTGTGTGTCACCAAGGGTTGTGTAGAAGGTGAGCATCTTCTGGATATTTGCATGCAGTCTAAATTTGTCAATGGCTTCAACAGGAACTGACTCTCCTGCCCCATTTCTCAACAGAACAAGTAGCTTATACCTCCTACTACAGTGCTACTGACCACTCTGTGACAAAGGTTCTGCGGGAGCCTGTGTATGTTGAAGTACACATTGCTGGGAGAACTGACCCAAATATTATCCTTGTTTTGGGTAACTGCTGGGCAACCACTTCCCCTAACCCCTACAGCCTTCCCCAGTGGGACCTTCTGGTGAATGGGTAAGTTCTTCCCAAGTCTCACTTGTTCAGTCCAGTTCCTGTACTTCACAGAAATGACAACCTTGTCTATTCCATAGATGCCCATCTGAAGATGACCATTATCTGACCAAGCTGATACCAGTGACTGGGGCATCTGGGCTTGCATACCCTACCCATTACAGACGCTTTGTCCTGAAGATGTTTACATTTGTGGATCAGGCCTCTGTGACTCCACTGCTAGAGATGGTAAAAGCTTGTCTTCTCTTCCTTAGATAAAGGAAATGGGTTCCATTGCTTAGACTTGTCTCCTCCTCTTAGCTCTACATCCACTGCAGTACATCTGTCTGTCTTCCGAGTACACAAGACTCCTGTGAGCCAATGTGCACTAGAAGTAGGTAGACTCCCGTCACACTACTTGCTTCTCTTGACTGGCTTATGGACTTTTTTGTTTTCTTCTGCAGGAAGGGATGTTGCTGAAACACGAGGGCGCTTTCCTGGTGCATCAGGAATAGTGTCCCGTGGAGGTATGAACTTTACCAGTTTATGAATCTCCTGGAATAAAGCTGCCCTACTGTGGTTCTGTGACTTGGCTTGTTTCCCTCTACATTGTCCTGTTGGTTGTATAGATTTGTAAATGGGTAGCGTTCATCTATCCTTGAGCAAACTTGGTGCACCAGATGCACCGTTACAAGTTTCTTCAACTCCGTGCAGCTTTTGACGCTTTACATCATTCTGACAGACTAGGTGTAGGGGTGTCCAGCCTTCTCCAGAAAGGGCACGTTTGTGCAGGTTCATTCAACCACACAAGCCACATCACTTTAGAGCCTAGATCAACTGATTGAATAGTGGAAGCAGGTATGGCTCCTGCTCAATTGGACTACAACTTCGCTGGTGCTTTTGTGGCTAAGGTTGGACACCTCTAGCATAGGTTTGTTGGAACTAAGAATTGCTCTTGCCTGGCTGCTATTGGGTTTTTCAGTAGTGGTGTCATCTTGAGCTCCAAGCTTGCTGCTGGATACCTTGATTGTAAACAAGGTAGTGGCTTCCTCTGCATGTTAGACACATGGCTACCTTACATGGAATCCTGAATAATTATTCCTATCCTCCTCCTGAAAGGACAGCTCTCTAAGGTGGGGTGTATGGGATGGCCTTTCGGTTACATCATGTGCTGCAGACCTCAGTTATTAACTCAAGCCCTTAACATAGCTTGCTTCTTTCCTTGACTGGCTTATGGATTTTATTTTTCTCCCCTTCATCAGAAAGAGATCTTGCTATAACAGAAGAGGGCTCTCCTGGTGTATCAGGAATGGTGTCAAGTGGAGGAGTGATCTTTACTCAAGCTCAGAAGTTTCTTTGAATAAAGATGCCATACTGTGATTCTGTAGCTTGTTTCTCAACACTGTTCATGTTGGCTGTAGATTTGTAAATGTCTGGTGTTCATCTACCCTTGAACACACTTGTTGCAAAGATGATGCAGTGGAAAATTAGTACACATTTCAACTTGATGTTACATATCATTCTTCTAGACAGACTAGGTACAGGGATGTCCAATCTTCCCCCAGAAAAGGCTGGTGCGGGTGCAGGTTGTCCTTCCAAGCAGAAGCCCTACCTCTTGACAACCTAGATCAACTCCTCTGAATGGAGGGTATGGCTCTGGCTCAATGGGACTACAGCTACACTGGCCTTTTTGGTTGGAAGCATTTGGAATGGGTTTCTTAGAATTAAAATGGCTTTAACAAGTTCATGTTCTAATGAACAAGAAATATCTTGAAGTTTGGAAAATGTACTTGACTGTGGTCTCAAACCCTAGGCCATTGCTTGGCCCCTCAGCCTTTCAGGACTGGACATCAAAAATATAAGCTGGTCTGCAAGGGGGGTGTTTTGTATGGGGTTGGGGTTGTTTGTGGTTTTTTTTGGATAATTTTAATCTACCCCTTCTGGTGCAATTGAAATAAAACCACTTTTTTAAAAGATGCACTTCCTATGTCCCAGGTATATGGTGCAGCTATTGAGGAGAGTGGGTCCAGAGCAAAAGCTTTTGACTGGCTGTGAACAAAAGATATCTTTACAAATCTGAGCATGTATATGAACACAGCCAGTGCCAAGAAAGATGGCCATTACAATATCCACTTTTGTGGAGTTCAGTGTGAAATGTGAGCTGCCTGATCTGTAAGGACAAAGTTGTTGGTTTTTTTTTGTTTTTTTTTTTTCTTTTTTTAAAGAATTTCAAGCAACATAACTGGACTATACATGTTGAGAAGGATGAGGAGAAATGAAGTGATGCAGTTACAGAAAAGCCTACCTTCTCCGGGAGGTCTCTTTCATAAAGCCAGGCAGGTGGCTGAGCTGCAGTTGAAGCAAGTTCCAGGGCGAGTGAATTTAATCACCAAAGTGGGAAAACATTCACTGAAGGAGTTTCTGAAGGATTGCATGTTGCTGGTGTACAAGAGAGCTTATTCAAAGATCTCTACTGGCAAACACTGGCAGAGCAGGTTAGTTATCAAATGTTTACAAACTGAACAAGGCTGAAGTGTCACAGCATACTCTGTAGCATTTGATGAAAAACTGACTGCTCAGCTAGCCGTTTATCAGGAGTGTAAATGACAAACTTGAGGTTGCAGAAGAGTTGCAAAGTTTGTGTCCGATGCATGGTCATGCCACAGCCAGTGATGGGAATAACGGCGTTAGAATAAACGGCGTTACTAACGGCGTTACTTTTTTTAGTAACGAGTAATCTAACTAATTACTTTTTACATCGTTATAACGCCGTTCCCGTTACTTACAATAAAATACTATGCGTTACTTTATTAAAGCTGTTTTCATCTGGCACGCTGCTCGTTCAGCCTTTCTTTACTCTGCTTTAGTGTGGGGCGGGGAGACACGAGACAACGGCATAGTCAGCCAATCAGAGTAGATTTGGACAACATATGTAGGTAGGCCACGCCTACTGCACTACTGCGCACGCTTTCAATCGGAAGAGCCAGCGATGGCGAGCGGTCAGACCAGCACTGCGCTTTCACACTGGAAATACAGCCAGGACTTTTCATTACTTGAAATAAAAGGTATGAGTGTTTACGTGCAATGCACATTATGTCGAGGAACAAAGCGTTTGTCCTCGTCAGTGGCCAGTAATTAGTAACATAATTTTAATAACTGCAAAAATATATTATATTTAATAGATGTCTTATCTCACATTGTCCCACAAAAATATTAATATAGTGTAGATAATGTTACTAACTGGTTCTGTTAAGTGTCCATTTCAGTCATTAAACACATTTAACATTCACTTTTATTATGATTACACTAATTGAATTTGATTTTTTTTTTGGGGGGGGGGGGGGAACAAAATGTAACGGAATAATTACTTTCCCTGGTAATTAGTTACTTTTATGACAAAGTAACTCCGTTACTAACTCAGTTACTTTTTGGGAAAAGTAACTAGTAACTATAACTAATTACTTTTTGAAAGTAACGTGCCCAACACTGGCCACAGCAAATATATTTCAGCAAATATGTGGTGCAATTGAGCAGACTGGTTCTAACATTACCTCCCCTCCTGATAATTCTATTGCAGTTTGTGGGCAAGTTGCAGCTACATTATTCTGGTGGTGAACCTTTCCAGCCAGTGGGAGTTTTTCATTTGGAAATGAAAACTTTACCTGATCCTTTGGGTCAGATCAGTTTTCACAATGGACATAACTTCAATACATTAGGGAATATGACAGCTGTATGCTTCTTGTGCTCTTCTGCCATTCAGAAGAACCTGGTCAGTGTAGACAATGAGGTGAGATGGAGACATTGTGAAAGTTGGGTTTAACAACTGGTGAAAAGCAGGAGAAAGTTTTGGGAGCATGAGAAATCCTAACTTCATATAGAAGCCAGGTGGCTTTCAGATGACTTGTTCATTGTCTTATTCTTTGTGCTGCTGGATGACTCTAGGGATGTGCTGATCATGATTTTTCATGGCCAGTTCTGATTCCGTCTCACCAGTTAGAGCTTATGGGTTGTGTATTGTCATGGAATTGTGTGTATTCAGATCAAAGGGCAGGAGAAAGAAGCTTCACAGAAACAGAAGGGCTCTTGGGAGACTTTAAGACGACCAGCAGAATCTCTTGATCAGTGACAAATCAGGCTGATGAAGGAAATTGAAGCTTTGTCTGCTCGACTGCATTCTGTGAAATTTGTCTTGTACTAAGGCCAAGTTTTACATTAGACTGTATCTGTCTCGTTTTCTTCGCGGATGCACTGTCTGTTTACATTAAAACGCTGGGAAACGGGAATCCGCCAGGGTCCATGTATTCAATCCAGATTGTGTCTGGTCCGGTGCTGTGTAAACATTGAGGATACGCTGTGCTGAGCTCTAGCTGGCGTCGTCACTGTGACAGCCACCTTCCTGATTCGCTGGCGTTGGTCATGTGACACGACTGCTGAAAAACGGCGCGGACTTCCGCCTTGTATCACCTTTCATTAAAGAGTATAAGTGTGAAAATACTGCAGATACTGATGCAAATACTGCCCATTGTGTAGTTATGATTGTCTTTAGGCTTGCCATCCTTCCACTTGCAAATGGTAAGTGACGCGCATGCCTGATATGCACTGAGATCACACACACAGCGGCTCAGTCCCAAATCACTGCTCGTGCACTTCACTCGCGTGCTCTGTGAGCTGCACAGGGCTGGAGTGCGCACCCTCCAGAGGGCACTCGCTGTTCAGGGCAGAGTGATTTGGAGCGCAGGATGCCTGCGGAGCCGAGCGTATCCATGTATTGGCGTTGCTGTGTGCACGCTAATCGTTTTAAAAACAATCTGATGATCTGCTGATGCGGTCTAATGTAAACCCCACCTAAAACCTGTAGGGAAAGGCACCTGCGGCTGACAAAAGTGGGTCTCACATGTGTAAACAAACTGAAGGATTATTGGTAAAGAAACATTTTGCCTCTTACAGAAGAACTATATTTAGTCTGTCTTGTAAAAGATAAAATGGAATGCTGCTGTTCCTTTTATAGACACTTGCTAAGGATGTTCTGTAGCTTATGGTTTATTTTTGGCTGGGTTCATTAACTATAAAAGACCTGTAGTAAGCCCCAGTAGAGTTTGGGTTGCCTTGGGTGTTAGGATACCTCACAATCCACATTTTGTACAGGCCTTATATAGAAGCCTTTTTATTGACTGTTTCAGTCACACTTTTTTGCTCTCTGGTATTATGCTGAGTTTATCACAGGCTTACTGTTGATAGAATTGCTCACTGTAGTCATGCTTTTTTTTAACTCAAGATTAAATTTTGTACCTCATACCAATTGCTTTACACACCCCTTTAAGGGTGATTTATTAAGACAAAGTTTGAGTTCATGAATTGATCTGAAGACTTCACTGAATAAGACAACCCCATGGATAGCTCTTCAAAGAAGCTCTGAACCAAGGTAAGAACACATTTCCTGTTTGAGCATAACTCTCTCAGACTCTTATGCCTTGGTGGAGTGCAATTTACCTTTACACAGGTTTATCTGGCACTACTGGACTCTGATCAGTTGCACCAATGATCATTCAGTGCATAATTTAGTAAGTTATGTTATTGGTTTCTGTCACAGATCCTGTTGTATAACATGTTTTAATAACAGCAAAGAGATGTCTCCAGGGTGAAGTTAGCATTTGAGTGCAGTCTTCAGTGAAAGCCTGTTTACAGTAACTCAATGTTTGCTGTGTGCACATGTCAATTGTTCTATTGCTGCCTGTATCAATGCATTAGTCAAATCTATTACTGCTGAATAAACCTGCATTCCATGTGTGAACCATCCATTGGCTAAATATACTATGCTGGCATTCAGGTTTGCTGACTTGGTGTAAAATACTCTGAAGCCAGTATGAAATGTGGTTGGCTATCCAAATGAACATAACATTGTGCTGCTACGCTGCATTTAACAGACTTTGTCAGCACCCCCAACTCTGACTTCCAGCACCCTTGCTAGCATTTCCTGCAAATGTCATGCTAGCAAGCCAGCTTATCACTTCAGCAACATGAATGAAATGAAGCCACACACCTTTGAAGGCATGTAGTTCTCAGGAGGTCCACAGTAGGTAGTTCCTCTCAAATACCTAGGCCTGTTTGGCCAAATGCACCTAAGCAACTCAATCTTCTAGTTCTAATAAGGACTCTGGCTGAAATATATATTCACCATCTTTTTTGCAAAATCAATCACCCTCTGCCCTTCCCTATTCCTCTCCTTGACACCTACCCATCACCTCTGTACCCTTCACCAATGTACCCACTGAAGTCTGCCCCAATCACCATGCTTCCTTCCTGGGGTACGCATTCCACCACTACATCTAGCTCGCTCCAAAAGTCACCTTTCTCTTCCATCTCACACCCAAGTTGTGGAGCATAAGCAGACAACATTCATCACACTTTGGATTTCCAGCTTTACCTCAAACACTTGACATACTTTCATGATGACCCCTACCCCATTTCTCTTCCCATCCACACCATGGTAGAACAGTTTGAACCCACCTCCAGTGCTCTTGGCCTTGCTCCCTTTCCACCTGGCTCCTTGAATGCATGGTGCATATCTCCACTTTCCTTTCTATCACATCTGCCAGCTCTCTCCCTTTACCAGTCATACTGTCAATGTTCAAAGTTCTCTCACCATAACTGGACAGGTCTTCCACATCACAGTAGCCAAGTTTCCACCAGCACACTGCTGGCCCACAGTACCCAGGGCAATCCTTAATAATCCAGGCCTTGACCAATCTAGTTTGGAAATCTGATTTATGATTCACCATAGGTTTTACACTGGATGCCCTTACTGATGCAACCCTCCCAAAGCTATCTGGGCTTGACAGACACCAAGGACACACTGACTTCTGCAACCCTAGTGGCTGGGTTGTGTTTCAGTCTAGCCTCAAGGTAATAGCAACAAGAACTAATTTCTGTCTGACAGTTAATAGTTCTAAGCTATTCCCACATTAGTGAAGTGTCCTTTCAGAAGGAAAGGTCGGAATAATTACTCAGGATTCTAGGTAAGGTTTATTCCTGTAATTGAATATACCAAATCACCTTCAGCTTTGCTGAAAGGTGGCTGTACCCCTATAGCATGGGGAGGAAGCCACTACCTTGTTTACAACCAATCTATCCAGTAGCAAGCCTCTGAAGACACCATTACTGAAACTCAATAGCAGCCAGGTAAGAGCAATTTTCTTTTAATTCTAATAAACCCATGCCAGAGGTGTCTAACCTTAGCCACAAAAGCACCAGTGAAGTTGTAGTCCAATTGAGCAGGAGCCATACCTGTTTCCACCGTTCAATCAGTTGATCTAGGATCTAAAATGTGGCTTCTGCTTGGTTGGAATGACAACCTACACAAACCCTTTCTGGAGAAGGCTGGACACCCCTATACCTAGTCTGTCAGAATGATGTGCAGCATCAAAAGCTGCACCAAGTTGAAACTTGTAACAGTGCATCATCTGGTGCACCTAGTTTACTCAAGGATAGATGAAAACTACCCATTTACAAATCTATAACCAACAGGACAGTGTAGAGAAACCAGCCAAGTCACAGAACCACAGTAGGGCAGCTTTATTCAAAAGGGATTCATCACAAGTTTGGGTAAAGATCATACCTCCACTAGACACTGATGCACCAGGAAAGCTCTTCTGTTGCAGCAACACCCCTTCCTGCAGAAGGGGAAAAAAATAAATCCATAAGCCAGTCAAGAGAAGCAAATAGTGTAAAGGGAGTCTACCTACTTCTGGTGCACATTGGTTCACAGGAGTCTTGTGCAGGTTGAAGACAGACAGATGTACTGCAGTGGATGTAGAGCTAAGAGGAGGAGACAAGTCCAAGCCATGGGATCCATTTCCTTTATCTAAGGAAGATAAGGCAAGCCTTTACCATCTCTAGCAGTGGAGTCACAGAGGCCTGATCCACAAATGTAAACATCTTCAGCACAAAGCATCTGTAATGGGTAGGGTATGCAAATCCAGATGCCCCAGTCACTGGTATCAGCTTAGTCAGATAACATCCTTGTATGGACATCTATGGAATAGACAAGGTTGTAGTTTCTGTGAAGTACAGGAACTGGACTGAACAAGTGAGACATGGGAAGAACTTACCCATTCACCAGAAGGTCCCACTGGGGAAGGCTGTAGGGGTTAGGGGAAGTGGTTGCCCAGCAACCACCCAAAACAAGGACAATATTTGGGTCAGTTCTCCCACCAATGTCCACCTCAACACACAGACTCCCACAGAACCTGTGTCACAGTGTAGTCAGTTGCACTGTAGTAGGAGGTATAGGCTACTTATTCTGTTGGGAAACAGGGCAGGGGAATCAGTTCCTGTTGAAGCCATTGACAAATTCAGACTGCATGCTAATATCCAGATGTTCACCTTCTGCACAACCCTTGGTGACAAGCCTTTTTCTAGTCTTAGTTCTACTTGGAATGGTCCTGAAGCAATAAACAGAGGATCAAGATTAGATGAAGTTTCAATAGTCAGAGGAGGCGAAGTGGCCAAGTGGTTAAAGCGCTTGACCACTAAGCGAACGGTCCCCGGTTCGAGCCTTGGCTCGACGGGGATCTGGGGCTCGCTCCCTGTCCACCTAGCAGTGAATGGGGACCTGGTGGAAACACTGGGGGAAGTAAGGTGGCGAGGAAAGGAACTGGCCACCCTACCTCACTATGCCGATGGCCCAGGACAAGTGCGCTCTCTAACAGGCACTCCCCCAATGTACGAATCGTATATGGGACCCTCTCCTTCAATAGTCAGAGCCCCAAAGCAAAACACCTGAATATTTATACTGGCAGTAAGGCCTACAAAGGAGGACACAATTAGATCAGTAAAAGCCTTAAAAGGATTTGGCTTACTCAATGAGCATCCCTTGTAATTGAGCTACGAGATCCAACTTCATAAGAGGAGAGCACCTGCTTTTCATGGATTACATAACCAGGTTGTACCTGGACAGAGCAGAGAGCACACTTTCTGAACATGCTACTGGTATAATAAAGACTGTATTGGAATCAACAGGACTATAGGATCCTGCATTTCCTCCCAACAGGCTGAGGGAATCCAGGCTTATCCTGGGAAGCGTTGTGTGTCTGGCCACCACCACAAACTGGCCATCAAGGGTATACTGGACAATCATTGGTAACACCAAAGGAGAGAGAGGTCATGTCAAATAAAACTTGACACTTACCTGGTTTCCCATAATAGCAGCCCTATCCATCAAAACAGCAGTTTATAACATTGCATTGAGTAGCCTTCATACAAGGTTCCCCACCAGGAACCCTTTCATAGTCTTGCACTTGACATTTAATCAACCTGGCCAGGTGTCTGGGGCTGCAAACTAGGTTTCAAGGGAACCCAAGGACCCTGAAAAGGCAATTTCACAGGTAGTAAGGATGCAAATGTATTGCTCACAAGAAAAAGTCTCACAACCACCAAACTTAACCCTGTGTTTGCTATTGCTCCTAAACAACACCCACCAACATCTAATTACTGAGCAGCAGTTGCCTTTTACTGTTTTTTTTAATCCTAATTGTGATTGGAGTCTCCTCCTACTCAACTAGTCATTAATAGTGTTCCAGTTGTGTCATCATGAACTGCATTAACCACTGTGTTCATGTTTTGTTGGCCAGACACTCTCCTATAATATTAGCGTGGAATTGAAAAAAATGTGCAAAAATCATCCGCTTATGTCACTTTGAGTCATCTGAAACAGACCTAAGATTATGAAATCTGTTAATCAGATCCGAGGTGAGTGGAATCTTTAAGAATTGATTACCATGTTTTTGATACTTTTGTTTTGTTCATAAGAAATTAAACACCAGACAAATCAAATCAAAGTCCTTCCCACACCATGTGGTGCATAGGGCAGCACCAATCTCCGTAGCCCTCAGCCTCTCACATAGCTAGGGTTACAGTGGGAGGCTAGTCCTCTGGTAACCGTGAGAGTTTGACTCCCCACTCGCATCTGTATTGCAGCATGCCTTGCTAGACAGCAGTAGGTACCATTTTTTATGATGGTCTTTGGTATGACCCAACCATGAGTAGAACTCACGATCTCCCAATCGAGAGGCGGACACACTAACCACTAGGCCAACTTGTGGTACCAGACAAATAGCCCAACAATAAAGTCCAGGCTTTATTGAGCCTATATGCGATAAAGGAAATGAAGCACGATTTGGATGCGTCTAAGTGTCAAAACTCTTCGCTAGCATAACTCACTTTGTGCAAAGTCTTTATCTTTTTTAGGCTTAAAGTTGTTTATTCAGTAAAAATACAGCATACAAATGGTAGAAATAGCTTCTTCACATTGACGGCCACTGTGTCAAATAAAAGCAAAAATAAGTTACAAAAGGTTTTAATTAATGTTTTTTTAAAAAAAGCATACAAATATGCAGCTAGGTTTTGGATAAGACTGATTTTGCATCTTGTCCTTGTTCCTAGAAGGCAGCACAGTAGTGCAGCAGGTAGTTCTTTGGGTGCATTGCTGTGGTGCTACTTTCAGTCACTGACCCAGCTGTTGGCTTCTGTATTGTGCTTTTTGACATTAGCAATGGGCAGTAATGTTAGCATTTTGAAGGAGTCATGCTGCTGTACAGTCTCAGTTTCTATGAATGCAATTTGCACTGTTGACGTGTTTGTACCTTCTATGAAAGGTTAGTTTGGAATAAGTCTTGGACTGTCATTGGTCCTCCTTTGACTGTGTATGGGGGACCACTGAAGATGTTTTGTCTTTGTGATGAGGTGCCCATCGCTACAGTTGAGTATGCGCTCTGACTGCCATACCAACAAGCCTGGATCTTTGGTGTTGTGGTCAGGGTGCAGGTCTGGCGCCCTGTAGACCTGGGTTTAAAGCAGGATAAGGTCACTGTTCTCTCGCTTCGCTACAGTCTTGTACTTATCCTTTTTCACCGAACATGTCAATATTCCACACAGCCAAAAAAGTTCACTTTCAGTCTCATGTAAACACAATAACCATGTGATGGAGACCTCATGGGTCCAGTCCCTGGGAAAATATGGTCCTGGTTATGTATAATAATAATGGGAGACAGAAGCCGATTAAAATTATGTATATTTTTGTTTGTCTGTCAAATCTTTGTACAGGAGGAGATTCTGAAATCATATGCAATGTTTGGGACATGGCCATACACGGGATGGAGCTCAGCTCCGACAACTGTTTCTCCTGAACCATAAGTCAGGCTGAGCAGAAATTTGGTATAATGCATCTCTGCAAATCACTAACTGAATTTTTGACCTAATTAATGTGGGGGAAACTAGACAGAACTCAACGCCAACGGCGTCGATGGGGATGCCTCCGCCTGGTAGACTACACGCCTTATTAAGTTGTGATTTGGGGATGGACATTTGACCTCACAGTAATCTTGACCTGGTGAAATTACTTGTATTAGCCTTGGAGATATTGTGTTCACAAGGTTTTCGGACAGACATTTGACCTCACAGTGACCTTGACCTTAGACCTTGTGATCTCAATCTAATCAGTTTATCTTTGTCCCCAAATGTACAAATGGTGAAAGTCTGGTGAAATTCCTTTCATTAGCCTTTGAGATCGCGTTCACAAGGTTTCGGGACGGACAACCCGAAAACATAATGCCTCCTGCACCTTACAGCGGCGGAGGCATAAAAAAAAAAAACATGTCCACCGTCACTCACCATTGTGTTCTTGTCATGGAACCTGAATGGTAGTCAGGTAGTGACCCACTCATATCCAATCTCACTCATATGACCACTGCGGGGTGCTGTTCGCATTTCTACCAAAAACAAGCATTTAAAAAGACATATGACTCCGAGCAATAACCTTTTGGCTCGTGCTGGAAGCATAATATCTCAGTATTCAATAATACATTTACTTTAAACAGCTTTATACTAAGTTTTTACCAGAATATGACATTAACATGTCAGAGACTTGTATTATATAGACAACCAGTGTTTTAGAAGGTCCGGGTTCGAGCCCAGTGGCCGGCGAGGGCCTTTCTGTGCGGAGTTTGCATGTTCTCCCCGTGTCCGCATGGGTTTCCTCCGGGTGCTCCGGTTTCCCCCACAGTCCAAAGACATGCAGGTTAGGTTAACTGGTGACTCTAAATTGAGCGTAGGTGTGAATGTGAGTGTGAATGGTTGTCTGTGTCTATGTGTCAGCCCTGTGATGACCTGGCGACTTGTCCAGGGTGTACCCCGCCTTCCACCCGTAGTCAGCTGGGATAGGCTCCAGCTTGCCTGCGACCCTGTAGAACAGGATAAAGCGGCTACAGATGAGATGAGAACCAGTGTTTTAACTGGGAAATTCGTCACTCTTATTCTTCATACAAGCTCATAAGCCTGCGGTTTCACGTGACGTCATGTCATATCCACCTCATTAGTTATTCAGAACTTTAGCCGGTGGTCTACCGAAGCTCAGTTGATGAAGTGTTTGTACGGAGAAGGTGCATTGCTTGTATGAAAAATGCCTTACGCTTGCGTTGGTTTAGGTTGATCAAACCGTGAAACTGATAGAAGTTTCTTCAGGGATCCCCGTGAACTAATAAAGGGTGAACGAACACAGGATTTCACAAAGACATCTAGAAAGGTGGCTTTCGAACCTCTGACTGAAATCGAAGGGAGCCGAATAGTTTGCCGTGATCACTTGGTGAAAGGTTTGCATTTCCCTCTCAGCTCTGTCCTTAGTGTTTTCCAAGTACTTTTCTTGCTATATGTCGTTATTTTACGGTACTTGTTTTAGTCATGAAGCGCTAAAGTCCCCAGCTGTTTCTTTGTTTCCTCCTCACAAAGTCCATATGCATGAAGGTTGCGACAAAATTCTTCCCCAGCTGTACAGTTACAATGCGCCGTGATCACTTCTCCGTCTTGTTTAACTAAGATCCAGGTCTTTAAAGGGGTTTCTGATGATCTTTTATGAATGATTTAGCTGAGAGATAAGAGCCAACACAAGTCAGAATCAAGCCAACTGTTTGTTTACACTTCAACTTGCAGCGCTTCGTTGTAAAGATGTGAATGAAAAGCTGAAAAAAAAATACTGACACGGGCAAAAACAATACAGGATTCATTGGGCAGCGATTTGATACCGAGGTTCTTTACCCAGCTACGTACAAAAAAAGAAGAAAAGTTGTAAGCCTCCATACTCTTCCACGCTTTCATCTGTTTTGCGGTGTAGAAGGACGTCTGCAACACCAGATAGTTCGAGATGTCGGGGAACTCGACTGAAGGGTAGTTTTCCAGATCGTATGACAAATCCTTCTTTCCCAGACTGTAGGGGTCGATTCTATTGCACACAGCTATCTTCTGAATATATCTAAAGCCAGCAGTGGCGTCTAGATTACGAGCGTACTCTGATAAGTCATCGCTACTTGTTTGCACTGCGGCAGCTGTTTTGGTTTGCTAGACCTCCAGTTGTTTTACCAGAAGTGAAATTGTCAAGAAAAGTCACGTGCCAGGAACAGAATGGAGGTCAAATCACAACAATGCCAATTACAATATCTTCCTATTTCTATAGTTATTACTCATTTTCAGAGGGGGAATTAGGAGATATGTATGTGCAGAAAGTACTCTGCATTAGAGGTCTGCGCGGGACAGAATTTTCAGTCCCGCTCCCGCCCGCATTGTGCAGTCCCGCCCACTCCCGCAAAGAATTATGATTTTCAGTCCCGCTCCCGCCCGCACCTGCCATATTTTGTCCCGCTCCCACCCGCAAATCCCACATGATGCAGACGTTCGCGTTATTTCTCACGAAAGTTCTTGTCATTGGCTTGGGGAATTAAATATGCTGAGCTTAGCTGAGCTCTCCACTGACCGATACTTCATTTATTGTAAGTTTATTGTTTAGACTCTGACATTCTGCTGACACATTCCAAGTTGAGCGCTGCATGCGCTCATGATTGACAGCTCTCGCTTTGCGCACTCGCACTCCCACTTCCGAGTCTGTGGCGTTATGATTCCAACCGCGATTTCATTCTCCTCTCATATGAAGTGCTGCGCAACCACAACCAGCTCCTCAGATTATACACTGTCTATTTCTCGCTTTAAATTGAACAATCTGTGCGATACACAGTCCTTTTTAATACTTAGGACTAATAATGACTTTTTAACAGTAAATGTACCTCTTTTTTTAAAGCAGCACTTACTTCTGAAGCACTGTGAGCTTCACTAGAGGAGCTCTGCTCTTCTGCCGTGATCGGAGATCTCAAACACGGAAGAGCGGAAAGGAATCGGAAACGTACGCGAGATTAGACCACATCCGCAAATTTAGGCATCTTAAAATGTTATTAATGCCAAATAAAATATCCAGCACAAATTATATACGATAGACATAAATTAATAATTTAAATTTTATTTTAAACACGTTTTTAGTTAGCGGGACTGCAGCTTATCACCTCTCCTGCCCGCTCCCGCATTGTGCACTCCCCCTCCCGCCTGCAATGAGCTTTCAAAATTTGTCCCGCGCCGCACTGCTTTGCGTCGGGTCCTGCGGAACCCGCGGGAGTGCAGGGCTCTACTCTGCATTGTTCAATTTATGGTATTGATTTTTTTTTTTTTTGGTGTGCAACTGACAGAGCAGCACTGACATCACACAGTGCAGCAGAGCGCCACATATCCACGCTTTGGGGAAAGCCCTAATTTATTTAAGATATTTAAATAAATTAGAACATCTCAGGAAACAACCCAACTATAAGTCTCTTGAGTACTGATATGTTGCTCCCAGAGTAAACAGGTCACTCAAAAACATGAATTATTAGTTCCTTTGTATCAGTAAATCTCTGCAGAGGACCCTCATGTTCTGGAGTAATGAAGGGTTTCCCGGGAGTATCAGAGTTTCATGAAGTCACTCTGGCATAATAATTTGGTCTGTAGTACCGTTAAGTTGCTCTAGAGCAGTGGTTTTCAAAGTGGGGGCGCGAGGGGGGCCTCAAAGTTGGAGGGACGATAAAAAAATTGCGAAAAAAAATATACTTTTTAAAAATGATTATTAAATATATTGTAATTAGTTTTTTAATCATTATAAAATATAATTATTAATACATCATATCGAAACGCTGTTTGCCATGCTCATCTCTCCGATTGCGTGAGATGTTGCGGTTTGCGCCATTTATCAAGCTGCTTTGCTCCTCAAGCTAGCGTATTGCTAGCGCAAAATGGACAGGTTTTTGAAGAAGAGACCGAAGGAACAAACCAACAGCCCTGCTGTGGAGGACACTGCTGCGAAAAAAACTAAGAAGTCCTGGCCAACTAAAATCCGAAAATATGAGGCAGCATACATTAAGTATGGCTTTACAGCTTTACAGAAAAACAGCCATAATTGCCCGAAATGCGTCCTCTGTCTGGAGACCCTGTCAAACGAGTGCTTAAAACCTTCGAAACTTCAGCGTCACTTAGTACAAAAACATCCGACAGATGCCGAAAAAACAGTCGATTTCTTCAGACGCAAAGAAGAGCATTTGGTCAGGCAATCTGCTGCATTCACCCAGCAAGCTACTGTCCCTGAGCGGGCCCTGGAGGCATCATTTTTAGCCTCGTACCACATTGCTCGTGCTAAAAAACCTCACTCAATTGGAGAAGATTTGATTTTACCAGCCACCAAAGACATTGTCCGAGAATTGCTTGGTGAGGATGCTGCCAAAAAAAAAAAAAAATCGATGCTGTCCCACTCTCTAACACCGTGAGCCGACGGATTGGTGACGTGGCTCAAGACGTATCTGCTCAGCTGTTGGAGCAGGTGAGAGCCAGCGAATACTTCGCACTTCAGCTGGACGAGAGCACAGATTTATCCAGTGAGGCCCAACTGCTTGTGTACATCAGATTTATTTCACAGGAAAGATTTGTGGAGGAAATACTATTTTGTAAAGCACTTGAAAGAAGAACTACCGGGAAAGGCATTTTTTCAAGTTTTGGACGATTACATCGAGTCTAACGGATTGGACCGGACCCGTTGTGTGGGGGTGTGTTTGGACGGAGCCACGGCAATGACCGGGAAGATCAGTGGAGTGACTGCGCTCATTAAGCAGAAGGCCCTGCATGTAGTGGCCACACTGCATGCTCCATCGCGAGGCACTGGTCGCAAAAAGGATGGATAACGAGTTGAATCAGGTACTACAGGAGGTTATACAGTTTATTGTTCAGAGCGAAAATGTGTTGAAAACATGTTAGTTAATAATATTCTTACGCTAAACAAATGTAACAATTATTGACTATTGAATAAAAGTAAGAGAAAACATTCTAAAAGTTGAGGTTTCTTTACATATTTTGTAGCATTGTCTGTGGGTTTGCAAAGGGGGTCCCCGGCCAGAAGCTAATGCTGTTTGGGGGGCCTTGGCATGGAAAAGTTTGGGAACCCCTGCTCTAGAGTACCTTTAAGTCGCTCTGGAGCAATGAAGCCAAGTCAATAGTACAAGTACATTGCTCTAGGGCAGTGGTTCTCAAACTGTGGTACGCGTACCACCGGTGGTACGCGAGCGCTCTCTGGTGGTACGCGGGGGAAAGTCATATTTTCGCATTAACATTTTCAGCTAAAAAAAAAAAAACCCTGAAACATACAGTGCATAATAAATACAACGTTTCAAAAGAAATGTGTAGCTACGGGTGAGAATGTGAAAAATTATGTCTGGCTTTTACATTTTTGTGGCAATGCAAGTCTTCAGGATTCATTTTTTGTGCTGAGATGTTTGATGTTTCACATATCTTCTGCTGAGAAAAAAAAAGACTTGATGTTTGTGTTATTTGTGGGCCAGATTAGGAGCATAATTTTGTAGAGGTCGAATATGTACTGTATGGCTCTGTGCCATTTTCATTCAGTTGCAATTTGAGTGTGTATTGCGCTGTGTATGTAGGAGTATGTGAGAATTGTTGGACAGAGTTGTAAATGTCTGATTCGGTGTTAACAGCTATCAATAAATAACCGTAATAAGGAATAAACATCTCTCCTGTGTGGCTGAAGCTAATAGGGAAGGCCTATGCTGCTATATTATAATGGTGGTCATCATGGTGGTACTCAGAGAGCTCAATATTTTCTCAGGTGGTACAGAGTATAAAAAGTTTGAGAACCACTGCTCTAGGGTACCATGAAGTCGCTCAGTAGTACCAATACATCTCTCGAGAGGATCATTAAAGGTAGACTGCCTTTCAGATTTTTCAAGTGGAGGTCATATTTAAAAAGAAAAAAAAAAAATTCCCCCAACGCTCAATTATTTGTGTTTAGTGGACTGAAAACTACTGAATTTGAAGCACAGACTTCCAATTTTATTACTTTTTTTTAAAATGGAGCAATGAATGAATTTATCTCCACATGTCCCTAAATTCTCTGCTATTTTTTTCCTGCTTCACCATGACCCAATACAAGATACGTCATGCATCACATCACGTGGTGGGCTTTCCCTGTTCATGCAAGGCATTGTGGGATACAAATTTGAAACAGGAGAGAAAAATGGAGGACGCGAGTGTGCGAATGAAACATGAAAGACCGACTACAGTAACGGAAAGAAAGCGAGAAGAAAAGACGTTATGTTATATACGAAGGAAAGGAAACGCAGGACCAAACTAATAAATATCGGCGCTCAGTGAGCACCTCGGTGTGATCAGCTGTTCGTTTAGTGACAGAATGATGGAACTGTCAGTGCACGCTCAAAGGGAAACCTGTAGATGGCAGTAATGCAACACTGTGGATGCAAAAGAAGGTAAACCTGCGCATGCACACACGGACTTCCTCTGTCTGCTTGACTGCGCGACGCGAGCGATTTCATGCACATTATTTGCTTTAATTCCCTCAAATTAAATAACTTCCCAGCCACAGAACAGAACAGCCTGATATTTTGTGAGATATTACAGAAATAAACATCTATATCAATGACCACATTTCAGACGGAACTAAATTTCACTGATTTTATGAACTGGAGGGGCGGCACGGTGGTGTAGTGGTTAGCGCTGTCGCCTCACAGCAAGAAGGTCCTGGGTTCGAGCCCCGTGGCCGGCGAGGGCCTTTCTGTGTGGAGTTTGCATGTTCTCTGTGTCCGTGTGGGTTTCCTCCGGGTGCTCCGGTTTCTCCCACAGTCCAAAGACATGCAGGTTAGGTTAACTGGTGACTCTAAATTGAGCGTAGGTGTGAATGTGAGTGTGAATGGTTGTCTGTGTGTCAGCCCTGTGATGACCTGGTGACTTGTCCAGGGTGTACCCCGCCTTTCGCCCGTAGTCAGCTGGGATAGGCTCCAGCTTGCCTGCGACCCTGTGGAGCAGGATAAAGCGGCTACAGATAATGAGATGAGATGAACTGGAAAGGCCGTCTCGCTTTAAGAGAAGAATGACACCAATGTTTCACAAAGTTAGTTTTATGCATTAGACTAATTTATTGAGTAGTTTTTGCACTTTATTTTACCTTTAATGATTACATGTCACACAGTACAAGATGATCCCAAGAAGAACACTAGAACAGACTGTGTAATAACATGTGACCTTCAGTCAGTGACATGGAACTAAACACACTGCAGTATAAGCAGATATGAACAAACACTAACTAAAGAAACTCACTCACTACATTCGGCCATACCGGAATGATGGAATGCATAAACATCGCTTCATGTAGTCATAACAGTAATAAACCCACGGTACACAGTGTTTGTGTGCCGTTATCGAACTACAAACCCGAACTGCAATCCTCTTTTTTTTACATCACTTCCCTTTTTGTCCCGTCGTGACACAAGTCCGAAGAGCCGTTACAGCTACGTTCTGTCTGCTGCTGCTGCTGCCACAGTTCATCAAACTGTTCTTTTACATCCTCATCTTCAAGCTCGGTCTCCTTTCCGAATTCCAATCCGTCTTTCTCACTGTCGAGCACTTTGCAGCGTATGTACTGGAATCTGTATTTCTGCTCCCGAAGTCGTCTTCGAACGGTGGACTGTGACACCATCACTCCCGCCAAGTGGAGGTTGTAGGTGATGTTACTGACCGTTATTTGTGGGTTTTTCTTCACAGCTCTTACGATGTTCCTGTCGTCGACTGCTGTCGTTTTCCTCGGCCGTCCCGTTCGGTGTCTGGTTGCTAGGAGACCGGTGGTTTCGTACTTTTTCAGGATGTTCCAAACTGTTGTATTGGCGATGCTTAATGCTTGTGAAATGACTCGGATCGATTTTCCCTCTTTTCTCAGCTTCAGAATGTCTTCCTTTTCTTCCATCGAGAGCTCTCTGGTCTTCATGTTGGTTTATCCTTTTCAACAACGAATCCCTTTTTCACAGACGAAACCCAGGACTGAAAACAAGAGCAGATAGTCGGAGCGATTAATTGTCAATCTATTAATATGCACCTGGGCAACAAGAAAAAACCCATCAGTCACAGTTAGGGTTGCAAAGGGGTGGAAAGTTTCCGGGAATTTTGAAGGGCCCGGGAATATTGGGAGTTTTCAGGAATTTTCAATTTTGGCATTTATTAAGTTTTAAACATTTTAAAACATTTCATCACCCAGAAAAACAAATTAATACCCATGTTAAGCCTTTCTTTCAATTATGTACTGTTTTGTGCTAATTAAGAATAGGACATATTGCTAAAGGCCAATTAATAAAAGGCTTTTAGTTTTTCAATATTAGTATTGTATTCAGATTTTTCAGTGAAAAATTATTCTCAATTATCTAGTCCGAGGGACACTTAATAGAAATCCAGTCGAAATTGTCAACAGTCAAATGCACATTCCGAAGTTCCCGACCATAAAAGTGTAGAAGGTCTTGTATCCCTTGGTCTACTACACATATTTTGAATAAATTTTTTTGTGTGTTGGGGACCTCTCGACTCTGCATTTGAATAGATTTCTATTAAGTGTCCCTCGGACAAGATATCTAGTAATTTTGAATTGAATAGATTATTTTTCTAGAGTGTACCGTTTGGTAAGAATTAACTGGAAATCTAACTCATTGCATAACAGGTAGTGATTTCTAAAAATCTTGCAAAAACTCAATTTTGACCATTTTTATTACAATTTTACAAAACTTGAAGACTTGTCTACAGATTTAAATCACAAAGGTATCACATCATAAAATGACAAGGAATATTTTAAAAAATGTAAAATTTTAAATTTCTAATTACTAGTAGTCTTAAAGTTTTGCTGCTTGTAAAATATTAGTGCCACTTTTTGCTTTGAATCTGGAGCAAGGCTGCTTAAAGGAACAGTCCACCGTATTTCCATAATGAAATATGCTCTTATCTGAATTGAGACAAGCTGCTCCATACCTCTCCGAGCTTTGCGCGACCTCCCAGTCAGTCAGACGCGCTGTCACTCCTGTTAGCAATGTAGCTAGGCTCAGTATGGCCAACGGTATTTTTTGGGGCTGTAGTTAGATGTGACCAAACTCTTCCGCGTTTTTCCTGTTTACATAGGTTTATATGACCAGTGATATGAAACAAGTTCAGTTACACAAATTGAAACGTAGTGATTTTCTATGCTATGGAAAGTGCGCACTATAATGACAGGCGTACTAACACCTTCTGCGCGCTTCGGCAGCGCATTGATACGGAGATCAGATATCAATGCGCTGTTGAAGCGAGCAGAAGGTGTTAGTACGCCTGTCATTATAGTGCGCACTTTCCATAGCATAGAAAATCGCCACGTTTCAATTTGTGTAACTGAACTTGTTTCATGTCACTGCTCATATAAACCTATGTAAACAGGAAAAACGCGGAAGAGTTTGGTCGCATCTAACTACAGCCCCAAAAAATACCGTTGGCCATACTGAGCCTAGCTACATTGCTAACAGGAGTGACAGCGCGTCTGACTGCGTCTGACTGACTGGGAGGTCGCGCAAAGCTCGTCTCAATTCAGATAAGAGCATATTTCATTATGGAAATACGGTGGACTGTTCCTTTAATGTCATTGTTTTAATAGCATTGTATACTCTAATCATTACTTCTGATAATTTGCAAGCAAATTACTTGACAGGATATGGTTTACAAACCAGTTGCAAAATGGAAAAAGTTGTTGAAGTATAATTAGTAAACAAAAAAGTTACAGGAAGCAATCTTCAAAATCATAAGTAGAGTTAAAGTTGCTTTTGAAGAGAAGTTCTCACAAAGTCTAAGGTTATTATTTAATTCATTATACATGTACCAGGGAAAATCCGTATTGATTTTGTAAAACATTTGGTGGTTATTAATTTTCTCAGTTGTTTAATTAGTTACATGCTTGTTTTTGCTTGTATGTTCTTCTGAACAGAACAGAGACCCAGAGAAATATCCTAATCTGAATAAAAAGGACCTTATTTTTTTGTATCAATTTTTAAGTAAATTTGGTTTTGAAAGTTCCCCAAAATTCCCATAAATTCCTGTTAATTCCCAAAATTTCCATGGAAATTTTCCACTCTGAAAATACAGTGATATTTTTTGTGTGCACGTGACGTCACGCTTATTTTCTAAACCGGAAGTCCACCATGTCAGATTATAAGCAACCACCAAGATGGTGGCGTGTCGTGATTTGCTATTGATTTCATTGCCTTTGAAGAATGATGTGTGTGGGATATAATCGCGGTAATAATGCTACTCGTGACAAAAACGGTTCTTCAGAAAGAATTCCCAAAATAATTAAAAACGGCAACGAAACAGATGAAGAGCTGTCCAGAGAACGCTGTGGTTCATACATCAAACATGCATCACAAGGACGTAACTGAGGAAAAAGCTAATTACACGTGTGTGTGTGTGTGTGTGTGTGTGTGGTGACCACGTTATACCTGGTAAGAGTTTCTTGCTAATTAAAGCTCTGTTTTCTGCTGATTAAATTGAACTTTTGAGCTTTAATGCGAACGCTCTGCTTCTCGCCTTGCAGGAGCTCCGGCAAACCTACGCGATAAAACAAATCCAGATTGGGCACCGACACTCAGTTTAGGACACGATGAGATCAGGACAAAAACTCATCTCAATGAAAGATCTGCCAAGAAATCCAGATTAGAAGCAACGCGAGAAACCGTAGCGAGTTCGGATACACAAGGAGAACGATGTGGGTCAGCTTCACCAGGTGAGATGCCGTTCCAGTAACTTCGCTTTTCTTATGCACTTTTTGTTTTACAGACGTCGAACGAAATTGTGCCTGAGAGCCTCCCAGCAGAGACGCACGCTGTAAGTGGTGGCAGACGGAACTCACTGGGTTACAGATATCCCAAATGGAGCAGCGCAGTCGAGATCTGACTTGTGAACTGGTGGAACTTAAAGCGCATATTCTGGACCAATTTCGTTGTTTTTTTTATATGAAAGAATGTCCCTTTACACACTCATCCAGAAGGGTAATTTTGCGCAAGGCCATCTGTCTACAGTAGAAAAAAATAAAATAACAAAACATGTCTGGAAAAATCCCAAGGGAGTCTGGAGCCAGATTCGTGACGTCACCTGCGGAAGCGTCGGCAGGCTGCGAGAGCTTTGCATGGTTTCAGTGCACAGCCTGTGTAGACCAAGCGCTCCCATTTCTCTCTCATTGTCCGGTCTTTTGGGAAACGATGAGTACTAATCCCATCAAGATTGGTGTTGCTACACCCTCCTACGATACATCTGTTAACCATTTTAATAATTACGTGATAACGTTGAAGAAATTTGCAGAAAACCACCAGGTCATTTTCTCATAAACAAACCAGCGCTGACGTAGGATTCAGAGGGAGGCGTCCCGCACGCGACGTCACAAAAATCAATGTTTGCCGGGAAATCCAAATGCCGAGTTTTTTCAGAGGCAGACCAATTCACCTCAAATGGCTCGATTTCAACTGAATTTTTCTGGTATTGCGCAAAGTAAAAAAAAAAATGCACAATGTTACAGATATTTGACAAGTTTAATATAAAATAGGAGAATTACATTGATCTTGCTCCTGAATTTACCCGTGATATGCACTTTAAGAAAAAATACTGGAATCTGATTGAACTTTGCCAAAGTATGCTGTGTCTTGTGTAACTTCTCTCCATCGACTTTTGATTACAGCGATTTGTCTAAGAAAAGGAAATAATTAGCATGAAATAGTACTACTTGCCTGGTGATGTTTTCATTGCATGCTTTTAGATTGTTTTTTTTGTACTTTTTTTTTGGTCAAAGATCTTTATTGTCTGAAATGTAAAGGTTTATTGGGTTAATAATACAAAAACAAGAATAATCAGAATATCAAAAGATTGGCATTCTGGATCTGGAGATCATCCGGTGTCATACGTCACACTGTTCGTGCCACATGGTTGCACACAAAGAATGCACACTATATAATAAACACTGAGCTCTACGTAAAATAGAAAAGTCTGCAGTAATCATCATTTAAACTCGTTTTTCTGCAATACTTCGTTTGGAAAGCAGTTTTCAAAATGGCGGCGCTGATGCTTCACGTTTCGAAGTCTCGCACAAGTCTCGTGAAGATCGTGTGGATAAGCGACGCCTGCCGTGGACCAAACGAACTGAATTCAACACGGATAAAAACCGAACAGGCCGATAAGTATAATATTTAATTGCGATTAGTTGCCAATACGAGTCACGATATAAGGTTACTAAAACCCAAAACGTAATTGAATAACACGTTAATTAAGAAATAAAGCAAGTTTAAAAATGACTTCAGTTCTCCTTTAAATCAGGGTTGGTCAGATTTCCTGGTCAACGGCTTATTTCCCAGACAGCATCCGATATATAGAAAACAAAGAAAAACTGAAATAATCTCTGTATAAAGAATTACAGTAGTAAAAGAGCTGTTCAAAAAAACGATCAGAGACTGGACTGGGGGGGGGGAACCCACTACAATAAGAATGAAGGGATGCACTATAAAGATATGTAAGGAATGGGGGGGTAAAGTTGAGAAAATAAGACAAGGTCATGAAAAGAACTAAAAACTCAGGAGACACTTTTGGGGCAAATTTGATCGGACACAATGGTTGAATATATAAACCAAATCCACGCGATGTGAGTGGTAAGATGGCGGCCAGATAGCTTCACTTGTCTCTACAGCGGGGAGTAGGGTATTCACCCCTTTCACATATCCCACAATTCACTGCGCAGTTGGGAATTCCAGTGGCCACGCCCAGGCTGCTGATAACGGTACAAAAACAATACTGGGCGATATAATCAGTTTCGACGTTCAAATATTATTACATGTTTACATGGTCTTACAGATTTTTTTCAAGATTAAAACTGCTCGAAATGACTGCACATCTACAATGTGTCATCAATATAAATGTACAGGGTTCAACATTAACTTTTAAACCCACTTGGCCTGGGGGGCGAGTGGGGATTAATTTCCACTTACCCCCCAATATTATCACTTGCCCCCTATTTTGTGAGTACTACTTTTTTTTTTTTTTTTTTTTTTTTAAGAAAACTGTAGAATAGTTGTGAATTGCAACATAAAATGACATGATCACACATGCCCCTTTTCCACCAAAGCAGTTCCAGGGCTGGTCCGGGGCCAGTGCTTAGTTTGGAACCGGGTTTTCTGTTTCCACTGACAAAGAACTGGCTCTGGGGCCAGAAAAACCGGTTCCAGGCTAGCACCAACTCTCTGCTGGGCCAGAGGAAAGAACCGCTTACATCAGCGGGGGGCGGAGTTGTTAAGACTAACAAGACCGCGAAAGATCGCCATTTTTAAGCGACGAGAAGCAGCAGCTGTACAAACGCGAAGTCCTCCATTATTGTTGTTGCTGCTGCTTCTTCCGTGTTGCTTTTGCTTCGATATTCGCGCCAAGGTTTAGGCAAACGTAGCGACGTAACTGACGTATACAGTGACGTAACTGACGTGGCTCCCCTTAGCACCGTGAGCTATGGAAAAGCAAACTGGTTCTCAGCTGGCTCGCAAGTTGAACGAGTTGTGAACCAGCACCAGCAGTGACCCCGAACCAGCCCTGGAACTGATTTGGTGGAAAAGGGGTATCATTGAGTTGAAGTTTGGTTATTGAAACACAAAACATGTAGTTTTGTCTGTTTTATTGACAAAATTGATTGACCTGAGTATTTCCAGAATGCCTAACTGGACTATCAAAACATCTAAAAAGGTAAACATGGTTTAAAAAAAAAAAAAGTCCAACCACGCAAGACGACTGACTAAGGCCATGTACACACGTAGCCGGGTATTTTTAAAACCGAACATTTTCCCCCCCTCCATTTATAAAAATTTTTTTCCACACCACCTCGTCTTCGAAAAAAATCCCTTCCACACATAACCGAACATCTGCGTTTTCAAATCACATTCATAAGCATTCCAAACCTGAAGATGGCATTATTTCCCCAAATCCTACCCCCTAATCACATCAGAATAGCCCTCTGTTGGCGTCACTTCCGCCTAAACATAAAACATGACGCCAAGCTCGTTCGTCTGGACAGACTCGGAGACAGAATTGCTTCTAAACACAATTTTGGAGTATAAACTTCAAAAGACGCAAGAAAACGTTGATTGGGAATCTTGTCAGTAGTTGGGCTTCTAAAATTAAACATGTAAATAGCACCTGCACAATAATTAACGCTTTCAAGGCACTACTCCGATCCTTTACTCTTTGTCCATGCTTAATCTGGCTTCTGCATTAAACAAAGGTCGCACGTTTGACGTCAGGGCAGATTTGTTATTTTTTTGGCACAGATTGTGACGTTCTAAAACGCAAACCTCCGGTTGTCTCTGTCTACACGAAAAGGCATACATGGAGTTTTCAAAAATCTTCACTTTGCCCGGAGTTTTTTTAAATATTCGTTTTTGATGTGTTTTCATGTGGATGACAGGCCAAAACGTAGAAAAATATCTTCGATTTAGCAGATACCCGGCTATGTGTGGATGGGGTCTGAAGCCCCGTCTACATGATCATACATTTGTCCAAAACATTATCATACAAATGTATGATGATGTTCAAGTTTGTATGATCATGTTGTAGATTTCTGTCCACACGATCATACATTCTCTTCCTTGGGGGCTGCCATTTTGTATGTCACATGACAGGCAGTGCAGATCACATGACCCGAATTAACAATCTGATTGGTGGATGACCCAAAATGTTGTGAACATTTGTTGGAAAGTAGAAACACAATTCTAAAAATTTGAACATCATACAACCTCATACAAGTATGACGTTGTTCAAGTTTGTTGGGAAAACCGTCCACACGATTTTACATTTGTCCATGAACAACATCATACATTTGTATGACGATGTCCATGGACAAATGTATGATCGTGTAGACGGGGCTTAAGACAAGTAAGAATTCAAACAGGACATCTAATTACAGAGCTATTTTCACTCTATCATTTATACAGTGATGCTTATTATTGTTAAAACAATATCTGAAGTTTTATTTGTAAAATAATATCCTGCTCTAGACTTTCAAACAATATTGTAAGATTTTATTTTACAGGGATCCCAGCAGTAATTGAAAAAAAATAGAGGAATGTAAGAAACTATCACCGGGCGGCACGGTGGTGTAGGCTAGTGGTTAGCGCTGTCGCCTCACAGCAAGAAGGTCCGGGTTTGAGCCCCGTAGCCGGCGAGGGCCTTTCTGTGCGGAGTTTGCATGTTCTCCCCGTGTCCGCGTGGGTTTCCTCCGGGTGCTCCGGTTTCCCCCACAGTCCAAAGACATGCAGGTTAGGTTAACTGGTGACTCTAAATTGACCGTAGGTGTGAATGTGAGTGTGAATGGTTGTCTGTGTCTATGTGTCAGCCCTGTGATGACCTGGCGACTTGTCCAGGGTGTACCCCGCGTTTCGCCCGTAGTCAGCTGGGATAGGCTCCAGCTTGCTTGCGACCCTGTAGAAGGATAAAGCGGCTACAGATAATGAGATGAGAAACTATCAGCAGGGGTCAAGGGGGCTGCCTGAAGCTGTTGAGATTTTAACATTTAAAGATGCCACAGAACTCATTTTTTACATAGATTTAACACAGAAAAGCAACAGAATTTAACCATAATGTGTATCTACTGTATTTGATGCCATATTTTGTAATCTATGACATAAGTGGCAAAAAAAAAATTATAAAAATTAGACGAAAATGTAGCTTTGAAGAATATACTTGCCTAAATATTCCACTGATTGTTATAACAATAGCATCCATAGTTCATCTCATTTGTTTATTTTTTTTGTTTCAAGTTAATGTCAAAACTAGTCTAATATAAGCCACATTCATTTTTCAAAAATCATGAATATGAGCAGAAATCAATGAGTCAGTAATATTAGATATATACATATGTACAGCAAATACTGGAGATATTTGATTTAAACCTCTCTTTGAAAGATTTCACTGCAAAGGAATTTAATGCTCTTTTCTGGGGGTGCATTCTGTCTTTCCTCCAGTTTTCTCTGCTTTTGTTTCTCTGATCTTTCCTTCTGCTTTTCTGATGTTCCTGCAGTGCTCGGAATTAAGTTCAACGCATTAGAAACAAAAGCACGAACGGAGTTAAAACATGTTTTCTAGCAAATGGGCGCAGCCATATTGTTTTCTTGTTCTATCGCGTACAGTCTCGTGGTCAGTGTTGCCAGATACTCCTGACGTTTTCCAGCCCAAAATATGTTCAAAACCCGCCAAAATGCACTTGAAACCCCCCAACTGGGCGGAGAACCGCGCAATCTAGCAACACTGCTCGCGGTATTTACATCAATTTAACTTCCGAGTGTTCCCGAATGTCAATGAGAACAAACGAAGCCGACAAAAACATCGCTAAACAAGCAAACCAAATCAGAACGTATTCTGCTGGTCATTTTACTTAAACATATTTTTAACGGACATACAAGAGATTTAAAAAAAAAAAAAAACACTTTCGCTAGAAAATAGCAGAATTCCGCTAAATAGCGGACGTCTGGGATCCCTGATTTTATCTAATAGTGGATGGTACAATAATTATGAACGCGAACAGAATCGGCGCATTCCAGTTGTAGCTGTAATCCTATAGTAACTACAAATCACCCTTATAATAATATCAATAAACGGTTAATGTTCAGTTCCCTCTTCATTTATTCTCGATTCAAAAGGCACAAATGAGTCACACAGGTTGATCAGTGTGTAGCGGACAATAACAATTTTATCCAAAATAGTTTTTCCTGCCTTAGTCCATTCCTTTGTTTCACACGCGTGCAGCTGGTGTAAAGTTCAGTGTGTGTGTGTGTGTGTGTGTAGAACTCTCTCACATTGCAGGTTCATTTCTACACTGACTCCATGGAGACATTTTGCACAGAAACAAAGCTCCAGCTCTCTCTGCTCTTAATCTGTTCTGTTCTTTCAGGATTTATCACACGTCACTCTTTGTGGAGTTTTTTATGTCTGAGTTGTTTGAAACCAATCTGGGTTTTCTGTGTCGAATAAGGAAGCGGCTTCACCTGTAAGAAAATCAAACTCTTTCATGAAGGCGCTGACTCGAATGCGAGCAGAAAAAAATAAAACGAGATTCTTAAGAAAAATCTTCCATCCTCACTTCTGACTTTGTTTTTGTAAAATACATTTTAAATACAATCATGAATTTCTCTGGAGTTTTCAGGCTGCACTGAAAAAAGTGAAACAAAGCTGTTGTTCATTTAATTTCAGATGCTTTCTGTTAAATAATTAATATTGTCTTTACATTTTTTTATAATCTTTACTTTCTCTGCATGTTTTAAATTTACTTTAACTTTATTCTATTTTATTCTTTATTCTATTCTGCTGGTTTCTTTTTTCTCCTCCTATTTAAACTACTACTTCATTTTATTATTTTATTTTTACTATTGTTTAATTCTTATTTTCTTTTAATTCTTTTAATTAATTGTTTTAGAATAAAAAAAATTATTTTATGTAATTTTATTTCTCTATTGTTTACTGTTTTTTTTACTTCTGTAAAGCACATTGAACTGCCATTGTGTATGAAATGTGCTATATAAATAAACTTGCCTTGCCTAATGTATTTGTTTTCATTCCAGTGAATAAAAAAAAAAAAAGTTTGCTCCCATATTCAAAAGTTGTTTAAATGAATTTAAAATATTCAGGTTTAACAAAGATTATTTACATTAAGTAATAAAACCAATGTATTTGGGGACGCCGTAGCTCAGTCGACTAAAGCGCCATACCATAAATGCAGGGACCCGGGTTCGATTCCGACCTAAGGTCATTTCCCGATCCCTCCCCGTCTCTCTCTCCAGCTCATTTCCTGTCTCTACACTGTCCTATCCAATAAAGGTGAAAAAAGCCCCCAAAAAACTATATTTATTTTAATTTAGGAAAATCTGAAATAATTGCTTTGGTTCAACCATCAGAAATTGGTTTACATGAAGTTAAATATTTCAAATCAAATGAATTATTTATATTGTATAACACTACAATATTAGGTGTGATCGATTACCTCAATTTTTTTAATTTGAGCCAATGTTTAATTTTTTTCAGTGTGAGCGCCTCTCCTCGTATTCTTTACCCTCTCATTTCCTCGTTCTTGAAGCATTTGCTTCTATTTGTTAACATTTTTCTTGATAGCGGGGAGACGGTGATGCCTTTTATCCATTTCTCTGTTTGAAGAAGCAAAAACAGCACAAAAATTAACCGTACTGAAGACAGATTAAGCTGCTTGAATGAAAGACGGTGTCTGTCTGACCCCAGCTGTAATTATCACGTGATGCCATGCACAAGGGATCTATAAACAGTACGTGTACCATACTACAACAGCGGGGGGATATAAGAGAACTTGCAAAGCAGGAAATGAAACCGAGATAAAGAAAACAGCCAAGACATAATGGCGGATACGTAGTGAGGGACGCTTTTAAGAACTGAAAAAAATAAATAATAAAAAAAGCCTCATTTTTGTGGTGCTAGTTCGTAATATATGCTCATTCCAACTTGCCCGGTCGGGCATGTCAGGGTCATACCCCGCTTGCCCGAATGCAAGTTTCACTTGCCCCGGGCAGTCCTTAATGTCAAGCCCTGAATGTACACTTAATATTGAGCACTGTCGCCCAGGGCTCGACATTAACGCTTGTCCGGGACAAGTGATACTTGATGTCGGACAAGTTCATCATCTCAGTTACTTGTCCGATCGGACAAGTGCCAAAATACGCCGATATCCAGGTTACATATCAAATTTATCAGTTTATTCACATGATTTCCGAAGCAAATTCAACCAATCCCCGCGAATTCAGGGCGGTGTTGCAATTATATCCAATCACCGCAACTTTCCCACAAATTTGACCAATCGTTGGCGTCGTCTTGAGGTGACGTCGACAAACTACCTTCCGCCTTACTTCCGTGTATACGTTCAAGAGAAGCAGCATGTGCGAGTCAGTGTTGTAGGCTTAAACTCTGTTACTGAAAGTGTGTTGTGTTTACAGTGAAGGACTGTGCGCACTTTATTTTTTTTTTTTACTTAATACAAGAAATTAATGGGTGCCAACATTTTTGCCAAAATGGTATTTTATTTTCCATTGTTTAGGCAGCTTCAGCATCATACTGTGAGATTCTGTTCAAATTGCTTTTTTTCTTCTATGAAGCCTGAGCCATTTATTTTATTAGTTTATAATTATTGTGTAATTTAGTCTTCAGGAGAGACTGCCTGCACACAGTACTAGTATTAATAGGTTTTTTCTTACATGAAAGCTGAGGCATTTATATTATATTTTAAGGGAACTTCATGTTGTGCTGTGAGGTTCTCTGCACTTTAACTTTTGAACCAACAGGTGCATTTGGATAAGTAAAGCCTATTTTTCTGCATTTTTGTAGTCCTGGTAATCTTTTATATTGGTAAAGTTGTTTATAGGACCATTTCTTAGTATCTTTGTTTTTTTAATCAATAGTTTTTCAGTAATAACAATATTTAACATACTCAATTTTAATCACAAAAAGAGAAAATCGCAACAATTTCTCGCAACTTTCACTTCCTCCCGCAATGTAATCGCAAGAAAACCCTAAAAAACACCGCAACTTTCATCGCAACCATTAAATACCATACAGGAGCCACACTGAATAATTAGACAACAATTAATCAGTGGAGGATATATATTCAAAGTTAATAATTTAAAAATGAAAATATACTGTATAATTTTAATTTTCTGGTTTTCAATTTCTCATAAATAAATTCATGATTGATGGAGTCCAATTTTTTTCCGCAGTGAATAGATTTTTGTGTTAAAGTAATTCTGGTGAAATTAGTTTATTACAAATAGTTTTTGGTTTTTTTCTCTCAACTTCACATTCGGACAAGTAAATTTCCTTTCAACTTGCCCGATAGGACAAGTGGTTTCAAAAGTTAATGTAGAGCCCTGCTGTCGCCTCACAGCAAGAAGGTTCTGGGTTCGAGCCCAGTGGCCGATGAGGGCCTTTCTGTGTGGAGTTTGCATGGGTTTCCTCTGGGTGCTCCAGTTTCCCCCCCCACAGTCCAAAGATTAACATGGGGCGGCCTTGGGCTGAGGTGCCCTTGAGCGAGGCACCTATAGTTGTGCTCATAAGTTTACATACCCTGGCAGAATTTTTGCTTTCTTGGCCTTTTTTCAGAGAATATGAATGATAACACAAAAACTTTCCCCTACTCATGGTTAGTGGTTGGGTGAAGCCATTTATTGATAAACAACTGTGTTTTCTATTTTTAAATCATAATGACAACAAAAAACATCCAAATGACCCTGATCAAAAGTTTACATACCCCAGTTCTTAATACTGTGTATTGCCCCCTCTAACATCAATGACAGCCTGAAGTCTTTTGTGGTCGTTGTGGATGAGGCTCTTTATTTTCTCAGATGGTAAAGCTGCCCATTCTTCTTGGCAAAAAGCCTCCAGTTCCTGTAAATTCCTGGGCTGTCTTGCATGAACTGTGCGCTTGAGATCTCCCCAGAGTGGCTCGATGATATTGAGGTCAGGGGACTGAGATGGCTACTCCAGAACCTTCACTTTGTTCTGCTGTAGCCAATGACGGGTCGACTTGGCCTTGTGTTTTGGATCGTTGTCATGTTGGGACGTCCAAGTACGTCCCATGCGCAGCTTCCGGGCTGATGAGTGCAAATTTGCCTCCAGTATTTGCTGATAACGTGCTGCATTCATCTTTCCTTCAACTGTGACCAGGTTTCCTGTGCCTTTGTAGCTCACACTTCCCCAAAACATCAGCGATCCACCTCCGTGCTTTACAGTAGGAATGGTGTTCCTTTCATCATAGGCCTTGTTGACACCTCTCCAAATGTAACGTTTATGGTTGTGGCCAAAAAGTTCAATTTTGGTCTCATCACTCCAAATTACCTTGTTCCAGAAGTTTTGAGGCTTGTCTCTGTGCTGTTTGGCGTATTGTAGGCGAGATACCTTGTGGCATTTGCCTGGTTTTAACAGAGCCCCTGATTTTCTATTTGTTAATCACAGTTTGAACACTGCTGACTGGCATTATCAATTCCGTGGATATCTTTTTGTATCCCTTTCCTGTTTTATACAGTTCAACTACCTTTTCCCGTAGATCCATTGACAATTCTTTTGCTTTCCCCATGACTAAGAATCCAGAAATGTCAGTGGCTGGATGAAAGATGCAAGAGTCTGTCTGGATCCCAGAAACTCACTCAGCTTTTATGCACACACACTGATTACAAGCAAACAGATCACAGGTGAGGACGTTGCCTTTAGTAGCCATTCAAACCCATTTGTGTCAACTTCTGTGCATGTTATCAGGCCAAAATCACCAGGGTATGTGAACTTTTGATCAGGGTCATTTGGGTAGTTTCTGTTGCCGTTATGATTTAAAAAGAGAAAAAAAAAGTCGTTTGACAAATGGTTTCACCCAACCACTAAGCATGAGTGGAAAAGATGTTTTTGTGTTATCATTCATATTCTCTGAAAAATGGTCAAAGAATCATAGATTCTGCCAGGGTATGTAAACTTATGAGCACAACTGTACCCCCCAAACTGCTCCCCAGGCACTGTTAGCATGGCTGCCCACTGCTCTGGGCGTGTCTGTGTACTCGTTGCTCATATGTGTGTTCACTGCTTCAGATTGGTTAAATGCAGAGAGGAATTTCACAAGTGTACGTGTGATGAATAAAGTCTTCTTATTCTTCTTGGCCAGAGATATAGTGCTGAGTAGTTGGAACACGTATTTCACGTAAGCACAACTTTATTCATTCATCACACACTTGTGAAATTCCTCTCTGGATTTAACCCATTTGAAGCAGTGAACACACACATGAGCAATGAGCACGCACACACACCCACACACACACACCCAGAGCAGTGGGCAGCCATGCTAACAGCGCCCGGGGAGCAGTCGGGAGTTCGGTGCCGCGCTCAAGGGCGTCCCATATAAACCTAACTGCATGTCTTCTGCATGTAAACAATGCAGAAAGTGAAAGTGCTGTATGAGGAATAAATATAAGGACGACCGATTAAAAGCTTCTGTGCTGATGAAAAATACCATGGAACCAGCAACTAGACATATAAAAGTAATCTAATAAATTGTAAATATGCAACCATTTCAAGCCGTGTTAATCTTGGGGAAAAAAAAAAATCTGCGAGACCATGTAAACCTGTAATAATATTTGAACATAATCAGTGTCCTCCCCAGAGCACTTTTGCGTGTCGGGGCTGACACACACTTTAATTTCATGCCGACACTTTTTTTTTTTTTGCTCCGACACTTGCTGAAAAATCATGTCAAATTTCTACCTTGCAATGTTTGGGGCATAATTTCAAGGGGAAATTTTTTTTTTTTTAAATCAGTGTTTTGGGCTGGTTTACTGGCATGATGCACTCAGGCAGACCAGGGAAACCCCCAGTCACAACAAACACCCTCAATCACTTTGCTGCTGCACTGGTGCCATGATGCTTCAGTGCGCGGCGAGCTTGTGGTTTATGGTTTTTGTGTGGTGGGTATACGGCACATCTCCACGTTTCAATCATGCCGAAAAGAGGCTGCAACACATACAGCACATCTGTCCCGCACTTACACTTTGTTGAATTAATTCAATATCATAGTCGCCACTGAAGTCCACTCGATCCTTGTTTACCGTCAATGGATCGCTCACTCGTCAAACAGTCCGCCAGAATCCGAGTAGGGAATGGCTGAGCGTAGCTGTCAGTCAAACACAAGTTAGCCAATGGGAATGCATTCCTGGACAGCCCACCCACACGTGAAGTTTGTGCCAAAACTGCAAGCAAAAAGTCAGAGAGCGCAAACGAGAAAGCTGGAATCGCAACCAAAATAAATTACGCCAAACAAAACTGAGAAAGACGCGGAACAAAAATAAAAGGTTTCTGAAGAGTAATAGACTGATATTTTGCACGATTACACGAATAATTTGTTTGCCAGTCTAAAAAAAAGTGACTTTTTTTCTTTTTGTGTATTTTGATTTGTCGTTTTTGCTTGATATTTCAAAAGTATTGTATGAACATTTTGGCACAAAATTGATTCCATACTAAACCACCAGATACCTCAGCGGGTGATCAAATGCATCGTGGGTAATGGGTTTTTTTTTCTTTAATGCTGAACAGATGAAATAATTCCTACGTACCAGGCAGGGACTGCGCAGGGCTCTTTCTGATGATCCTTCAGAGAGTCTGGATGAACAGGATAAACAGCAACCTAAACAAAATAAGCCACAGATTAAACACTGTGTATTAAAAAGTGTTGTAAATGTCTATGGGATGAGGTTTTGGATTAAATGGTGCACACAGACCCCCTCAGGAGTGCACTGATGGACCGGATGTAGAATTATACCTGCAGAGAGAGAGACCATTTAAAGTAAACATTTAGCTTCTAATAGTACAAAAAGAACCAAGTCCTAATCAAACTAACAAAACAAGCCCTGCAATCATTATAAATATGCACAAGTTTTCTAAAACTGAAAAGCGCATTCCTTATTCTATCTGAAAGTTGGAAAAGAAACAGGAGCTGCTGAAAGAACTCTCCACAGCTAACTGCTAAACTCTCCACTGAAGAAACAAAGCAAGAGCTAGCATACAGCTTGCTATAGCTAACAGCCGGTTATTATTAACATATTCAACAAAAATATATATTAAATATAACTTCTACTAAATCAACTTTATTCGTTGATAAAACCTCATAAATCTCCACAATTATTTATTATTTTAAAAATTGCTTTCTTTCTCACAGCTCACGGCGCTACACTGGATACAAAAATGGCTGCACTGATACGTCAGACGCAGCTCACCGCGTCGACCAATAGGGAAACACGTTTGACTCGACGTCATGAAACACGGAAGTAAACTTCCATATATGTAAACCATACCCTTCTTTCTTCTTCTTTTTTTGGTTTTTATGGCGGTTGGCAGCTTAGCGTAAAAGCAGCATTACCGCCACTTGCTGGACTGGGGTGTGGTTCAGAAGCCTATTCTATCCCTATAAGGATGGGAGTAAATAAATAAAATAAAGAAATAAAATAAAATAAAATTGGGAAATAATATTCATTCATTATCTCTAGCCGCTTTATCCTTCTACAGGGTCGCAGACAAGCTGGAGCCTATCCCAGCTGACTACGGGCGAAAGGCGGGGTACACCCTGGACAAGTCGCCAGGTCATCACAGGGCTGACACATAGACACAGACAACCATTCACACTCACATTCACACCTACGATCAATTTAGAGTCACCAGTTAACCTAACCTGCATGTCTTTGGACTGTGGGGGAAACCGGAGCACCCGGAGGAAACCCACGCGGACACGGGGAGAACATGCAAACTCCACACAGAAAGGCCCTCGCCGGCCCCGGGGCTCGAACCCAGGACCTTCTTGCTGTGAGGCGACAGCGCTAACCACTACACCACCGTGCCTCCCGGGAAATAATAAAAGAGGGAAAAAGAACTAAATTCTGTGAATAAGGCCTGTATTTTTTGAGAAATCTAAACACAAAGTTGAAGCAAATATCTCCTGAACTTCTTCGTAAATAGACTGGTACCAAAATTCAAAAAAGTGCTTGTAACGGCCAAAGTAGAATTCATATAGATGTGAATTACAATTTATGTTAAAAAGTATATATATTTTCATTTGAGTGTGTAATTTCATATAAGTAGTTTATTTCATGATTAAGATGATGAATAATATGTGGCAAGGTTAAAAGAATTAGAATCAGAATTCATATGTAGAATTAGAACAAGAATTAGAACTGTCTCACACTTCTCAAGAATTAGAATTAGAATTCATTCAGCTATATAAGAACGGTCTCACGCTTCTCAGGGGAGATCTCGAGAAGCCGTGGAAGCGAACAGTTTTTCTTATCTGACTCTCTGACTCACCGACTCTCTGTATCTTAGAACCTTTGTAATTGTTAAACGAGGATTAAAGTTCAACTTTCAAGACGTTTCAAGTGGATTTATTGCAAGGCACACGGACACTGAGAGTGGAAACAGTTACTTTGGGACAGAGACTTCGTCAGTGTAAGCTATAGCACTTTTCTCAAGGTCTCACTACGAACGAGCCTCTACAGTGCTTATTTAAGGAGTTAAAGGCATTTTTGAGACGAAGTCGGCAAACAGTCTTATTTTGTCAATTTGGGTGTGCCGAATTCAAATCTGCAATATGCCGAGCTCTATCTGACCTCTGTTGACCTCTAGAGGTCATTGAACTTTGGGCCTGTAAACGTCTCAGCTGAACCCAGTTTCTCAGCTTTCTAAGGAATGAAATGTGCTAAAATGATTAATGAAGTTAGCAAATGGCCTTGTTTGTTAAATGTTTGGGTGCTGAATTCATTTTTCATTTGTAAAACGACATATGACCTCTGATAACCTCAAGGTCATTAAACTTGGCCTATAGGCCTATGCATTTAACGGCATTTTTAAACTGACTTTACTCCCCCAAAAAGAATATGAACAGACAAAAAACGAATAGAAAGGAACAAATACAACATTAAATGCCAGTCCATGTACATGTGACTTACTTTTCACAATGAGAATGCCTAGGCGATCACCTTACATAACATTGCATTACATTTAGCGGTTATTGTTTATACAAAGCTACTGAAAAAAGGACAGATTCAGCAGCATACAAAATGTGGGGGCATACAGGGTATACAGGTTAATCAGGGTTAGTATATATGAGAGTTTTTTTTCTTTGTTGTTTGTTTTTTGTTTTGTTTTAAATGGGGTAAAGCCTTTACAAAAAACAAACAACAAAGAAAAAAACTCTCATATATACGAAGTGACAAAGTGGCGTTTTAGTTCAAGTTAGGCAGTGCTCTGTTTACCCCACAGTAATGCTGACTGTGAGAGAGTTTTCTCTCAAGTCAGGAAGATACACACAGAGAGCAGAAAGAACCTGAATGCAGACACACTGACCTGGCCTACTGCAGTGTAAGATCAACACAGACACTTGCTGTGACATGCAGCCTAGTGAGGGATTGGTGCAGAGTGCTAAAAAAGCTGTCATGCGCCTCTTTTCCACCAAATCAGTTCCAGGGCTGGTTCGGGGCCAGTGCTGGTGCTGGTTCACAACTCGTTCAACTTGCGAGCCAGCTGAGAACGAGTTTGCTTTTCCATAGCTCGCGGTGCTAAGAGAAGCCACATCATTACGTCGCTGTATACGTCAGTTACGTCGCTGTATATGTCATTACGTCGCTGTATACATCAGTTACGTCGCTACATTTGCATAAACCTTGGCACGAATATCGAAGCAAAAACAACGCGGAAGAAGCAGCAGCAGCAACAACAACAATAATAATAATAATAATGGATGACTTCGCGTTTGTACAGCTGCTGCTTCTCGTTGCTTAAAAATGGCGACCTTTCACCGTCTTGTTATTGTTGTTGGTCTTAACAACTCCGCCCCCCCGCTGACGTAAGCGGTTCTTTCCTCTGGCCCAGCAGAGAGTTGGTGCTAGCCTGGAACCGGTTTTTCTGGCCCCAGAGCCAGTTCTTTGTCAGTGGAAACAGAAAACCCGGTTCCAAACTAAGCACTGGCCCCGAACCAGCCCTGGAACTGCTTTGGTGGAAAAGGGGCAATGGAGTACAATTCAGAACATTAGAGTGACACTTTGTGTTTTTGTCAAACATCGGAGCTTTGTATTCATTCTGAAGGTTTATTGTTATTAATATTGAATAAAAAATAACTGGGATATATCATTGTTAATTATCATTCAAATTTTAGGTAAATTATTTTAATTTGCATCTTATACGGATTTTATAAGGGAAATAAGGATTTTGGAAGTTGGTTATACAGGTTTGATTGACCAAAGGCTGACATGTATGGTGTGTGCTTCTCCCATAGTATGTCAAGAACTGCTCGACTAAGTAAAGAGAAACGACATCTATCATTCCTTTAAGACATGAAGCGTCTTTTATTTAATAAAACAACAAAGAAAAAACACTGAATTACAAGGTTTGTCCAAACTTTTGACTGGGACTGGATATTCGTTTAATATAATAATAGAGATACGGTATTAATCCAGGGGCGGCACGGTGGTGTAGTGGTTAGCGCTGTCGCCTCACAGCAAGAAGGTCCTGGGTTCGAGCCCCGGGGCCGGCGAGGGCCTTTCTGTGTGGAGTTTGCATGTTCTCCCCGTGTCCGCGTGGGTTTCCTCCGGGTGCTCCGGTTTCCCCCACAGTCCAAAGACATGCAGGTTAGGTTAACTGGTGACTCTAAATTGAGCGTAGGTGTGAATGTGAGTGTGAATGGTTGTCTGTGCCTATGTGTCAGCCCTGTGATGACCTGGAGACTTGTCCAGGGTGTACCCCGCCTTTCACCCGTAGTCAGCTGGGATAGGCTCCAGCTTGCCTGCGACCCTGGAGAACAGGATAAAGCGGCTAGAGATAATGAGAGATGAGATGAGGTATTAATCCATCCGTGGTATAAATTCATATGCCCTTATATATGGTCCATTACGGTGCCGGGCTGGGAGTGATGTGTTTTCCTCCTTTCCGGAAGTGTGGAGTGAAATCTGTAACACAGCCCAGGTTTAGGAGAAGATCAGCACTTTAACGGGTTAGTAAGTCTATCTTTATAAGCTTTTGTGTTGATTATTGCTTCCACAAACTAAGTTTAATGCATTACCCATTCTAATAAATTTGTTTAGAGTAAATCTAAACGTTTGGAGTTTTCTCCAGATGTTGAGGTGAAGCTGGTGTTTATTATGACGTCACTAACTAAGTGCAGATTATTGATTATTTACTGTCAGTATTTGAAAATCAACTGTAAAAAGATTTTGTATTGTTGAGAGTATTATTCTCACTATAATTTGCTTCCTGCATGCTGTCCGTGTGTGACGTCATCAATGGAAAATTAAAGGGGCGGTGAAGGGATTCGAAACAGACCCATATTCATCTGGGACACAGGAATGAGTTATGATGAGTTGCCTTTTTTTTTTTTTTAAAGTTAAATCCAATCCACAGAGTATCATACAAACTGACCCAGGAACTGATCTAATCAGAGCAGTTGGGGGTTCAGCCATTCCTGCTGGTCCAGGGACTCAAACTGACAACCTTTTGGTCCTAAAACTGCTTCTCTAACCATTAGGCTATGGCTTCTCCACAACTTTTGACTGCTGTAGATGGTCTCACATGGAAAACTGCTTCCCAGAAACAGTTTACACCCCATCCGAACCCTTGCTTCAGGGTTTATTCTCACGGGGACGCTGTAGAGTCGCTGCTTTAATCATGAAGACTGTCCTGGGCTCATCTCGGAGCTCTTCTTGACAGTGGGCCATGTTCAGGACACTTCAGTTGACCGTCTGGGTGTGCCATTCAGATTATTCAAATCACCTCAAGTTTGAATTCAAATCCATGTGTCTGTTTGCACTTCTGCTCCTTTTTGTTTGCCGGAGCCAATGTTTGTTGATAGAAATTGATCAAATTTCATTCCATTTCTTTTGCTTTAAAGCAAGATCTTGGAAATGGAAAAGTCAGCAAAAACAGTTATTGTTAATTTTCTGGGTTCAGTCGCAGAGGTGGACAAAGAACCCAACTTCATTACTTAAGTCAAAGTACAGATCCCGCTGGTCAGATGTGACTCCGATACAAGTGAAAGTTCTCCAGTCAAATTTTTACTTCAGTTAAAGTACTGAAGTATTTGCTTTTAAAAATACTTAAGTATTAAAAGTACATTTTCTGTCAAAACATTGTTGTATTATTGCCACAACGCTTACAAAACTTAACACCGTTACCAAAGACAGAAATGTGAATTCACAAAATGAACGCATGCTGTGCATCATGGTGGTTTAACGTTAAGCTAGCTAGTCAGTGACGCTCCACCTGACATGCTAGCAAACTCTTTTCAAACTCGAAATCATATTGGGTAGCTAACGCTACTGGAAAAGAAAGATTTCTACATTTTGTTTATTTGGCGAGATTATGCTAAAACATATATTTCTGAAAGGACTTCAGATAAATTAACGTTATTCATGTTAGCATAACTCCGTTTTTACATGCTAACTAACAGTGTCCAAGTTAACTAGCTGTGTGTTAACGTTAGCCGTGGACAAGGTTATGGCAACGTGGCGGGCAAATCCATTGAAAGTCATGTGACTAACCAGACTGTATTGCTATTGCAACGTTATCGCTAGCTCTAAAAGCACAGACAACTTCATTACAAGCTTTCTCTTGGAATAAAACGTTTATATCCCTCAATATGCTTCCGCAGGTCGGACGGCGAGTTTTTGTAGGCCGTGATGTGGTTCGTTTTCAGTAAAGAGCAAGCATTTAAAACGAAACAAATCTTTATTTCTTTCAGAAAACTGAAACATGGGTTCTCGGTAAAGCCATGAGTGCGTGCGTTCCCCAGAAGAACCGCCTCCTTCCATTCTGCCATCGACTGATCGTGTTAAATAACGCTGCGGAGAAATCACTGAGCTTGATTTTATCCGGTCTACGGACGTGATGTGACCCAAGTGATTACTGATCGGCTCTCAGTGTCACCTGCGGAAAAAACAATCACGTTTTAGAAAAGGGGGGAAAAAAACCAATATCCACTTTCAAAGCTGCTTCATAGTAACGAGTAACGAGGACCTTGATAGAAATGTCGTGGAGTGAAAAGTACGATATTTGTCTTTCAAATGTAGTGAAGTTAAAGTCATAAGTTTCCAAAAAAATAATACTCAAGTAAAGTACAGATACTCAAAAAGTGTACTTAAGTACAGAACTCAAGTAAATGCACTTCGTTACTGTCCATCTCTGTTCAGTCTGGAGAGAAATCAGGAAGCTTTGTGTCAGTCAGATGAGGAAAAAAAACACATACAGTGGAAAATAACAAATTGGTAAATGCAGGGCTTTCTACAAGCGCCGGCTGCTGGCCGTACAGCCGACTACACAATTAAGTCCAGCCGGCTACTTTAATGACTATTATTTTTGTAGCCCACAGGCTCTAAATATTAATTTTCGATTTTAATAAAATTAAATGCTTATCTAACGGACTGACAATAATGTCAAACTGAACCGCACTCATTTAAGTTGTGATTCGCACTGTTTGTACCGATAATAACCACAAATTCCCCGCCGACTTCGTTGATCAAGGGAGAGTAACTCATCCGCGGCCCCGACATGCGGTGTGTGTGTGCGCGCGCGCACTCGGCGGAGGCAGTAGTGTGTCGGAGGGAACAGAAGCAGAGATAACGCTTATTTTGTCTCCGGTAAACCAGTCTTCTCTCGTTCAATTACGTGCTGGCATCAAAAGACACCGTTGGTTGTAAATGAACCCAAACTGAGTGGTTGGAGTGTATTTTCATACACAAATGGAGAAATGTTCGCTGAGTGTGTAATTGTGTCGCCCCACTGCAGACCGTTGTCGTTGTTAATTCATAGCATGCTCAGCTGCGTGAATGTGTCATGCACCAAAAATAAGAGATTTACAAGCCAGGAACGCCTCATGATGCAATACGCAAGAAAGGAAAGAAGATTTACTGCCATTTTACTTTGTATTTGAGGAAAGTGAATAAATAAATGGTCTGTGGAAAATACATTTAATCCTGGGAACTACGTGCACAGGAGTTTATTTTGTGTTTACTCCCCCCGGCTGGCTACTTATTTGTCATGGCTGGCTAGTATGAGCCTTAGTGGAAAGCCCTGGGAATATGAGAGGAACAATAGAAAAAGGTGAAGAATATAAAGAAATCTTTCCTGTGCTTGGTAACCGTTTGAGCGTTTTGCTTGGACAATAGACTGGAAGGACCAGCGACGGTAAAGAAAGACTCACCCTGGGATTAGTGGCTGGTGATAAATGGATGCCATGACAGTGGATTTCTTCCAAGCCAATAGCTCATTGGTTGTGCTTTTGTTGTGGAGATGTAGAAAACCCCAGGACTGCCAGAGAGACTTATGGTACTCGAGCAAGACATTTAACCCTGAACTGTGCTACTGAATGAATTCTGCCGCTGGATAATTAAGTTGTTCCATGAAGGTGAAGTGAATATCTGTGAAACGAAGTCGAGGTTATTATTCACCGATATTCACCGAGTATGAGGTGGATAATTGTTTGTTTTTGGATAAATATATAGGTGATTTATGTAAAAAAAAAAAAAAGAGAGAATCGCATGAAATTATTTCAAGCGTCAAAAGCGGTATGTAAATGTAATAACTGTGCGGCGCAGACTCATCACTGATCTACGCCGAGTCACATAAAATACTTTGTTTTGAAATCAGTAAAATAAATCCCAATCCCACCTTCCCTTTCAACAGTTTTAGACCAAACTTTGGAGCATCTTTAGTGCTTTTATTTAAGAACAGCATTTTCTTTCATTATCTGTAATTCTTCCTCCCTTACGGTGACGAAGCAATTGGACGCCATTTTGCCGAGTCGCTTGAGGTGATTGGTCGAGAAATTCGGACTATTTCTCAATAATCAGTGTGCACGATTTCCTACAGTCACCTCCGTATTTATCTCATTCATCTCATTATCTGTAGCCGCTTTATCCTGGTCTACAGGGTTGCAGGCAAGCTGGAGCCTATCCCAGCTGACTACGGGCGAAAGGTGGGGTACACCCTGGACAAGTCGCCAGGTCATCACAGGGCTGACACATAGGTGGGGTTTACATTAGACCGTATCAGCGGATCATCAGATTAACGTTTTTAAAACGATTAGTGTGCACACAGCAACACTAATACACGATTCGCGTGCACACAGCAACACCAATACACGGATACGCTCGGCTCCGCAGGCATCCTGCGCTCCAAATCACTCCGTCCTGAACAGCGAGTGCCCTCTGGAGGGTGCGCACTCCGGCCCTGCGCAGCTCACACAGCGCGCGAGTGAAGTGCACGAGCAGTGATTCGGGACTGAGCCGCTGTGTGTGATCCCAGTGCATATCACTTACCACTTGCAAGTGGAAGGATGGCAAGCCTAAAGACAATCATAACTACACAATGGGCAGTATTTGCATCAGTATTTGCAGTATTTTCATACTTTTATACTCTTTAATGAAAGGTGATACAAGGCGGAAGTCCGCGCCGTTTTTCAGCAGTCGTGTCACATGACCAACGCCAGCGAATCAGGAAGGTGGATGTCACAGTGACGTTGTCCAATGACGACGCCAGCTAGAGCTCAGCACAGCGTATCCGCATATTCTCAGTGTTTACACAGCACCGGACCACACATGATCAGGATTGAATACGTGGACCCTGGCAGATTCCCGTTTCCCGGCGTTTCCAGGCGTTTTAATGTAAACGGACAGTGCATCCGCGAAGAAAACGAGACAGATACGGTCTAATGTAAACTTGGCCATAGACACAGACAACCATTCACACCTACGGTCAATTATTGGCCCTTTTCCACTACCCTTTTTCAGCTCACTTCAGCTCGCTTCAGCTCACTTCAGCCCGACACGGCTCACGTTTCGACTACCAAAAACCAGCACGACTCAGCTCGCTTCAGCCCTGCTTAGCCACTAAAACTCGCACCGTTTTGGAGTGGGGCTGAAGCGAGCCAAACCGAGCCGAGTGGGGCTGGGGGCGTGAGCAGACACTCCCCTGTGCACTGATTGGTGAGGAGGAGTGTCCTCACATGCCCACACACGCCCCGCGAGCGCGCTGGGATCTGTGAACACCGCAAACCCGGAAGAAGAAGAATTACGAATTACGAGAATTTCTGAAGCCTTATGCGCCTCCTCGCCTCATCTATACACTCTTGCCAGTATCTGTCCGCGTTGTCGGTGACAACAAGCCACAGCACCAAGACCAGCAACACTAACGACTCCATGTCCTCCATGTTTATTGTTTACTATCCGGGTCGTGAGACTACCGCTTAAAAGCTCACTGATGTCACTGTTTGTGCTGCTTAACGACATCACCTGACGTCCACCCACTTTCGCTAACTCCACCCAATGTGTCCACCCACTTCCAGCCAGCACGGTTCAGCGCGGTTGTAGTCGAAATGCAACTCCAACAGCCCCGCTCAGCTCGACTCAGCACGGCACGGCTCAGCCCGACTCAGCCGCGTTTGTAGTGGAAAAGCGGCATTAGAGTCCCCAGTTAACCTAACCTGCATGTCTTTGGACTGTGGGGGAAACCGGAGCACCCGGAGGAAACCCACGCGGACACGGGGAGAACATGCAAACTCCACACAGAAAGGCCCTCGCCGGCCACGGGGCTCGAACCCAGGAGCTTCTTGCTGTGAGGCGACAGCACTAACCACTACACCACTGTGCCACCCACTCCGTATTTATACTAAAAGCCATTTTTACTTCCTTCTACTGTAAAAAGCAAAAGCAATTTGCATAATTAATAATAAAAAGGCTACTTTTTTTTTTTAAACATTGTCACTGTTTTGTGAAATTGTAGGCCTTTTTTCCCCAGAAAGAAACTCAATGTTTATGGCATTTTAAAGCAAATTGATTAAATTAAATTATCTTCTTTCTGTTATTTAACATTTTTAAACCTCTTTTTCAAATTTGTAATATTTTATACCTTTTAGCCATGTGAACTAAAGATATTTGTGGGATCACTGTATTTAAATTTGTGAAGGAAATCACTTAATAGCCAATAAAAATACAATAAGGGCAATACGAAGCTCAAATAATTATAAATATGGTCAAATCTGTAATGATATTACTGAAAGGCGCTGACTGAAAAGTTATCTGACGTTTATTTGTTATTTCTTTTCTTGTGTATGGTATTTTGCTCTGTCTCGCAAGAACAATATCATGCGGACGAATGGGATGCGATCATTTTGATGTCCTGAGGGTCTCCGTTTTGGGACCGACTTCCTCCCTCTTGAGGTAAACAAGGTAAATGACACTACGGAAACGGGAAACAGCCGGGCGCGAGGGAGGAACTTTAACTAATTAGCATAACTATGGAACTGCGTCACACCAAGATGGCGACGCCTCCAAGAGAACATCATGATTCTGCATCAACATCGACCCTCGGAGAGCTCGGAGTCGCAGAGATGGAATTTGTGGTTGACATTGGCGAATAGATCCGTGAAACAAAAGATGAATATTTATATCTTTTCTCTGTTCCTGCTTTTGTCATACATGTCAACCTTTGGTCAATCAAACCTGTATAACCAACCTCCAAAATCCGTATTTCCCTTATAAAATCCGTATAAGATGCGAATTAAAATAATTTACCTAAAATTTGAATGATAATTAACAATGATATATCCCAGTTACTTTTTATTCAATATTAATAACAATAAACCTTCAGAATGAATACAAAGCTCCAATGTTCGACAAAAACACAAAGTGTTATCAGCGTAGCTACGAAGGAAATACTTCGTTGTTTGGAGACAGGTTTCACCGAGCGGCTATTATGCGTGAGACTTCATATTAGCCACAAAGTCAGAAAAATCTTTTCGTAAAATTACGTTATAATGACCAAATACAATGAAAAGTATTTTTCCAGTCTCACCTGTGAAAGGTAATCCCATGTGATCTCGTTTGGACGGTAAACCTGTTGGTACAGTTAAACGCAGCACATGAATGAGGCATCTTTATTCTCGGCTACTGTCTAGACGCTATACCAGAGACGGGTGAAGAATCTCCACTTTGCCACATCCAATATGGTGGCAAGGATGACGTATGATTCTACGCAGAAGGCGGCGTCTATGTTTATATGTCTATGACTTCACGGTTGGCGGGATTCTCGCAGTGCGGTGTGCGCATGATCAAAAGTGGAACGAAGTCTCGCTACCACAAGATAACGCGCGATTTCATAAGACTCTTTACTGGCTGTGTGTGGTGTACAGTACGTTTGTAAATGTTATGCGCTCTTTTATCATCGTGGGAATTGATTATAGCTCTAAATAAATATTGAAGTTTTTTTTAAAGAATCCGTATAACTTTATTTATACGCCCGTATACTACGTTTATTGAATCAAATCCGTATAAAATACGGACATTCCGTATAGGTTGACATGTATGTTTTTTGTGTTCTCGTTTCTTTCTCTGAAAGATCAAAACATTAGGTGTGTAATTCCACACTCGCGGCCGGGGAGTCGAGCCCATGCACTGTAAGGCTAAGATAGCTAAGCGCTAGCTAGAATGATTTAGTTAACTGTCCAGAAAAATGGCACGTCAGAGCAATAACCTCGCTCTATCTTGCAGTTGCACTCACTGGGCAGACGTTCCTTTTCTCTTCCGCTGGAGGGAGAGCCGAGTCCGACACGTTCACCCACACTGACTTGTTTTGGTTAAAAGTAGCTCAAACACGCCCCATGGTGGTCACATGATATGATGTTCGCTTGCTTTGGCGATCTCCGGAATTGTAAAACGTGGGACGCTTTTTATCTTAAACATTTACACACAGGATACTGTGTGTGTGTGTGTGTGTGTGTGTGTGTGTGTGTGTGTGTGTGGCAGTGAAACATCTTCAAACTCTAACTGGAATAGAAATAGAACATTCTACCCAGAATTCAACTTTGCAGTTAGAAACTTTAAGATAACCCAGTAGGGTTTGTGGTGGTGTCAGTCATTCATCGTGTTTTACCATTAGGATGATGAAGACGCTTATTTTAATTCACATTTCATTTTAAAATCTGTTTTCTGTTGTTTCTGGAGATGAGTTTATATCATTTGAGGGACAGTTTCTCCTTATCTTTAAATCAGGAACCTTTGTGGGGGGGCAAAACTTTTGCATTGAACCATATTGCTGTTGTCAGGTGAGCAAAGTTCAAAGGTCTTCACTGTGCTGTTGATGCACTTTCGTGTGGAATGACGACACACTCCCACTCAGACCAAACGCAGCTCTTCAGTGATCTTCATTCTTTCTTTCTAATCTCCAGAAGCTCATCAGAGAAGCGAGTTCCTCCAGAGATGAAGGAGGTCACGCCGCTTCAGCCGGACTCGAACCCCGGGACGGAGGCTCTGCGTTACTCACGCTGCACTGCTCGGAGTCTGGAGAACCGGATCCTGACCCAGGCCCCATCGCTTCTCCTCCAGCCGCCTCCATGGGCAAACCTGACCTCGTCGTGTCCAGCTCTCTGCCCGTCCAGCCTGTCCTCCACAGCCTCGTCCTCTCCTCTGCTGTCCACATCATCCAGCCTGCTGTCCTCGTCTCTGCTCAGCACCGAGAACACTCAGCTGAAGTACGACCCGCTCACGCTCTCGTCTCTGTGCTCTTCTCAACCTCTGAGCTCACTGATTCAAAGCACAGCGCCACCTACTGGTTCTGAAGCTCATGAGAAACATGCGGAGATGAAAATGGAGGAAGGTGAATCATGCTCCACTGACGAATTCTCTTCATACAGCGAGGAGCTAAATGAGGTAATTTTTCCCCATCAGCTTTAAAACATCTGTTAGGAGAATTTACCGGAAACGTTTTTACGTCAGGGTTTTATTCAGTACTTTAAAGGAACAGTCCACCGTATTTCCATAATGAAATATGCTCTTATCTGAATTGAGACGAGCTGCTCCGTACCTCTCCGAGCTTTGCGCGACCTCCCAGTCAGTCAGACGCAGTCAGACACGCTGTCACTCCTGTTAGCAATGTAGCTAGGCTCAGTATGGCCAATGGTATTTTTTGGGGCTGTATTTAGATGCGACCAAACTCTTCCGCGTTTTTCCTGTTTACATAGGTTTATATGATCAGTGATATGAAACAAGTTCAGTTACACAAATTGAAACGTAGTGATTTTCTATGCTATGGAAAGTGCGCACTATAATGACAGGCGTACTAACACCTTCTGCTCGCTTCAACAGCGCACTGATATCTGAGCTCCGTATCAATGCGCTGCCGAAGCGCGCAGAAGGTGTTAGTACGCCTCTCATTATAGTGCGCACTTTCCATAGCATAGAAAATCGCTACGTTTCAATTTGTGTAACTGAACTTGTTTCATATCACTGGTCATATAAACCTATGTAAACAGGAAAAACGTGGAAGAGTTTGGTCGCATCTAACTACAGCCCCAAAAAATACCATTGGCCATACTGAGCCTAGCTACATTGCTAACAGGAGTGACAGCGCGTCTGACTAACTGGGAGGTCGCGCAAAGCTCTGAGAGGTACGGAGCAGCTCGTCTCAATTCAGATAAGAGCATATTTCATTATGGAAGTACGGTGGAAAGTTCCTTTAAAGAGAAAACAGGAATTACTGATTTAATGTCCTGTACCTTTTAAATGTCAACCAACATTTAAACCTTGTTTTGGAGAAGAAAATATGCTAACATTTAATATTGACACACACCCCCCCCCCCCCCCCCCAAAAAAAAAAAAAAAAAAAATTTAAATTAAATAATAATCATATCTGAGCGTTGCGACTGACCTGGAGGGCCCTAAAGGCTGCTGAGGGGTCTGGGGCCATGCTCCCCTGGAAAATTTTGAAATTGGAGACTTCAAAGTGCGCATTCTGGTGGCATCTCCGGCTGATTTAGGCACAATTCAGTTATTAGTTACTGTTTTTTACCTTGTCAAATATTGCAAGGAGCAAAATTTGATTTTAAAGGAGAACTAATTTATCATCAGAATACTATTGATCTCATGTTATTAAATATCGGAATGCATGTTTGGTCGCTATTTTGTCGCTGCTGTAGCAAGTTCTGAGTGTGTGAAATCTGCTCTGTAATATATCAGTCCATATGTCAAAGCAACGGCCGTAAACGAGATTCGTTGAGACCTGTGCGAGACATCGTAGGACGGAAGTAAAACGTACAGCGGAAATCAAAGCGACCGACATCTGCCGACATTCCCTGTGTCTGAAATCACTCACTCGTTCACTACTCCCTACTCTCTATATAGGGAATTACTATATAGAGGACTATACAGTGAGCTCATTGGTAAAATGTAAAAACTCTTTCGGACACTAGTCCGTCACGCCGGTATTTACGTCATTACTGTCGCACAATTAAACCGTGTCGGATCAGTCGGCTGGTGGGTTTCAAAATAATAAATCCATGCGTGTGTTTTTGTGATAAATCCATATTATACTGAGCGCATTTCACACATTAATCAATACAAAGTACCTGCAGCTTTCAGTTCTTTTAAATCAAGGCTGAATACTTTCTTCTTTGCCGCTGCCTTTTATTAAATCACATTTGAGACTTTTAATTTGATTTCTTTCAGCGTGACCGCAAAAAAAGACGCGCGCGCCCTCTTTCGAATGCTGATGTAATCAAGCCGGAAGTTTTGTTTGTTTTGATAGCAATCAGGAAAATTTGAAAAAAGTCGGCAGTAATCGTCATTTAAACTCGTTTTTGTGCAATACTTCGTTTGGAAAACAGTTTTCAAAATGGCAACGCTGACACCTGGCTGACACTTCATGTTTCGAAGTCTCGCACAAGTCTCGTGAAGATCGCGCGGATAAGCGACGCCTGCCGTGGACCAAACGAATTAAATTCAACACGGCTAAAAACCGAATAGGCCGATAAGTATAATATTTAATTGCAATTAGTTGCCAATACGAGTCACGATATAAGGTGACTAAAACCGAAAACGTAATTGAATAACACGTTAATTAAGAAATAAAGCAAGTTTAAAACTGACATCCGTTTTCCTTTAAATGGAAACACTGGAAACAGCTAGTTCAGAGAAATATTTAATTTTATTGCACAACAAAAAAAATGCAGAATATTGAACAATATAGGAGCTGAAATTGGAACATTAGCAGTACGGCTCGCAAAAGTCACACACATGAGCCTGCAGTATAGTGCCAGGAACAGAATGGAGCTCAAATCACTCAACAGCGCCATCTACTGATCAGCACTGAGAACATGGTTTTATGTATGGTAGTGAATGACGGTGCACACTAGGGTTCTGACTGTGAAAGTGTTTTTCAAAATTTCTACTTTCCTGATGTTGCATTTGATGAACTTTTACTCATATATTACTTTTTTGAAGTTATTTTTATTGGGTCATGCAAAAACCTCCCGCACCCAACATCACCTCACTTTTGATAAATACATGTATATTAAATAAATAAATCTCATCTCATTATCTGTAGCTGCTTTATCCTGTTCTACAGGGTCGCAGGCAAGCTGGAGCCTATCCCAGCTGACTACGGGTGAAAGGCGGGGTACACCCTGGACAAGTCGCCAGGTCATCACAGGGCTGACACACAGACACAGACAGCCATTCACACTCACATTCACACCTACGCTCAATTTAGAGTCACCAGTTAACCTAACCTGCATGTCTTTGGACTGTGGGGGAAACCGGAGCACCCGGAGGAAACCCACGCGGACACGGGGAGAACATGCAAACTCCGCACAGAAAGGCCCTCGCCGGCCACGGGGCTCGAACCCAGGACCTTCTTGCTGTGAGGCGACAGCGCTAACCACTACACCACCGTGCCACCCAATAAATAAATCATGATTATTAAATAAATTCATTGAAAGATGTGTAAAGTACTTTTATATAACAATAAATTGCTTAACAATTGTTGTAATAATAATTATAATTGTTAATTAATATTAATTAACAATTATTGTTATATATTAATCTCATCTCATTTATCTCTAGCCGCTTTATCCTTCTACAGGGTCGCAGGCAAGCTGGAGCCTATCCCAGCTGACTACGGGTGAAAGGCGGGGTACACCCTGGACAAGTCGCCAGGTCATCACAGGGCTGACACATAGACACAGACAACCATTCACACTCACATTCACACCTACGCTCAATTTAGAGTCACCAGTTAACCTAACCTGCATGTCTTTGGACTGTGGGGGAAACCGGAGCACCCGGAGGAAACCCACGCGGACACGGGGAGAACATGCAAACTCCACACAGAAAGACCCTCGCCGGCCCCGGGGCTCGAACCCAGGACCTTCTTGCTGTGAGGCGACAGCACTAACCACTACACCACCGTGATGCCCTTATATATTAATTATATATATTATGTTATATAATATTAATTAACAATTATAATTATTACAACAATTGTTAAGCAATTTGTTATATAAAAGTACTTTACACATCTTTTGATGAATTTATTTAATAATCATTTATTTAATATACATGTATTTATCAAAAGTGAGCTGATGTTGGGTGCGGGAGGTTTTTGCATGACCCAATAAAAATAACTTCAAAAAAGTAATATATGAGTAAAAGTTCACCAAATGCAACATCAGGAAAGTAGAAATTTTGAAAAACACTTTCAGTCATAACCCTAGTGCACGCAGTGAAACCCGTTTTCACTTCTGGGTTGAGTAGCAGGATAGTCTCGACCTATATATTCCAATATCTTCCTATTTCTATAGTTATTACTCATTTTCAGAGGGGAATAGGGGAGATTTAGGTGTAGGGAAAATACTCTGCATTTTTCAATTCATGGTTTTTTTTTGGGGGGGGGTGCAAGTGACAGCATGGCGCTGACATCGCACAGCTGCGTTCGGTCCGTACGGTATGACCTTGAGCCAAATGTTTTCCCATCCGGCCCGACCTGACTGTCAATAAGCATTTTATCATATGACCTTTTTGAACTAACATACACAGCATAAAACGATGAACAACGGCGTCTGAAAAATGAACCAATCAATTTTTATTTGATTGACAGCAAACCGTTTATATGCTGAATCACATTTGCACAAGTTTGAAAGAAGTTTCAGTTCTACAAAATACAACTGACTTTACTGTTCTCTCAAGGCAAGGCAAGTTTATTTCTATAGCACATTTCATACACAGTGGCAGTTCAATGTGCTTTACAGAAGTAAAAGCAAAACAGTAAACTATAGAAAATAAAATTACATAAAATAAATGGGGAAGAAAATTAATAAGAATTAAACAGTAGTAGAAATAAAATAATAAAATGAGAAGTTCAATTAAAAAAAAACAGCAGAATAAAATAGAATAAAAGTTAAGTAAAATTTAAAACATGCAGAGACTGTAAAAGTAAAGCGTTTAAAACATGTAGAGATGGCAATATTAATAATTTAGCAGAAAGCATCTGAGAACAGCTTGGTCTTTAGTCTAGATTTGAAGCTGCCAACAGCAGGAGCATTTTTAATGTCCTCTGGCAGTTGGTTCCATAGCTGTACTGCATAGTAGCTAAAAGCTGCTTCACCACACTTTGTTTTAACAACTGGTTTTAATAGTAAATTTTTCTGTTGCGATCTGGTAGATCTGATTGGGTTAGGCCGCTGCAACATATCAGAGAGGTAATTGGGCCCTGTACCATTTAGAGATTTGTACACCAGCAGCAATGCTTTAAAGTCAATTCTGTAGCTTACTGGAAGCCAGTGAAGGGACCTTAGAATTGGAGTAATGTGCTCTGTTCTTTTTGTTCGTGTGAGAACCCTAGCCGCTGCATTTTAAACCAGCTGAAGTCGTTTGATGGTCTTTTTTGGCAGGCCTGTGAAAAGGCCATTGCAGTAATCAACCCTACTAGAGATGAAGGCATGTATTAGTTTTTCCAGATCATTTTTTGACATAAGTCCTCTTAGACCCCGTCCACACGTAGCCGGGTATCTGCTAAATCGAAGATATTTTTCTACGTTTTGGCCTGTCATCCACATGAAAACACATCAAAAACGAATATTTAAAAAAACTCCGGGCAAAGTGAAGATTTTTGAAAACTCCATGTATGCCTTTTCGTGTAGACAGAGATAACCGGAGTTTTGCGTTTTAGAACGTCACAATCTGCGCCAAAAAAATGACAACAAATCTGCCCTGACGTCAAACATGCGACCTTTGTTTACTGCAGAAGCCAGATTAAGCATGGATTTAAGCTAGCCGCACACCACGGCGATCCACGCGGTACCGAACCGACCCATTTCAGAGCCGACTCCCGACTGTTGACGAGTGCAGTCGCGATTGAAGCGACACGTGACAACTTAATAGCTTTGTGATTGGCTATTGGATATCTCCTCGCATCTCATTATCTCTAGCCGCTTTATCCTTCTACAGGGTCGCAGGCAAGCTGGAGCCTATCCCAGCTGACTACGGGCGAAAGGCGGGGTTCACCCTGGACAAGTCGCCAGGTCATCACAGGGCTGCTATTGGATATAGTTACTGTTAAATCCAACACTTGAAGATGCTACAGGCTGAATTACAAATGACACAACACGGAATATGTAGCGCACTATCTAGGCTGCATGAGCTATTATTCCCAACCTTAAATAGTGCACTTATATAGGGGAGTTAAAGCGATTTGGAATTCAGCCACACAACTTGAGCAGAGTGGCTTTCCAGCCCACTGTGTCTATGGATAAAGCTTCAGTCTATGGAATTACAGTATATACCTGCATTAGGTGCTACCAACACGTATTTCTCGCGCTAGAAATTGTGTTTAATGATGTCACGTGTTATATGCGAAAGATATGATTGGCTATTGCTAGCGACTCTCGCCGATCAGTCTGGCTCCCGATTAGTTTTTCGAATCGGCTGTGAGATGAGTCGGTACCATCGAAAACTAGTCTTTACGCCTGACTCGCGACTTCAGTTGGCTCGGTACGCTGAAAATCGGCGTAGTGTGCGGCTAGCTAAAGAGTAATGGATCGGAGTAGTGCCTTGAAAGCGTTAATTATTGTGCAGGTGCTATTTACATGTTTAATTTTAGAAGCCCAACTACTGCTCCAAGAGCACAGGCGATGTGATTAGGGGGTAGGATTTGGGGAAATAACCATCTACAGGTTTGGAATGCTTATGAATGTGATTGAAAACGCAGATGTTCGGTTATGTGTGGAAGGGATTTTTTTCAAAGACGAGGTGGTGTGGATAAAACATTTTTATAAACGCAGGGGGGGGAAATGTTCGGTTTTAAAAATACCCGGCTACGTGTGTACATGGCATTAGTTTTATCGCACCGCTCCTGTGAAGGACGGCCCCATGAGGACAGTTGAGGGTTATACCTGTTAAAACTGTTAATATTATAGTCAGGCTGTCTGTTGTTGCCCAAATGAGGATGGGTTCCCTTTTGAGTCTGGTTTCTTCCTCATGTCGTCTGAGGGAGTTTTTCCTTGCCACCGTTGCCACAGGCTTGCTCATTGGGGATAGATTAGGGATAAAATTAGCTCATGTTTTAAATCGTTCAAATTCTGTAAAGCTGCTTTGCGACAATGTTTATTGTTAAAAGCGCTATACAAATAAACTTGATTTAGTTTGGAAATGTTTTTTAGGTGATAAAATGACGATTTAGTGATTGCTTTCATATAACTGTCAAAGTTTAGCTCGCTGTCAATGAAAACACCAAGATTTTTAACCATATCTTTAGTTTTAATCCCTTTTGTGTCAAGAATAGTGGTAATCCTGAGTCTTTCATCTTTTTTTCCAAATAGAATTACTTCTGTTTTATCTGTGTTCAGCTGAAGAAAATTTTGTGACATCCAGTTGTTGATTTGGTCGATACACTGGTAGAGACATTCAAGGGGGGCATAATCATTAGGTGATAGAGCAAAATAAATTTGGGTGTCATCTGCATAGCAGTGATACAAAATTGAATTGTTCTTGATAATTTGCCCAAGTGGGAGCATATAAAGGTTGAATAGTAATGGTCCAAAAAATGGTCTCAAAATGAAAACGATTTGAAGAGAACATCCTTAAAGTCAGTTGAGACTCGGCTCAGCTCATGGAGACGCCGTTAATGCAAACCGACGAAGTCGATACAAAAGAACTTTGATTTGAAAGCAAAATAGAGTCGAGTCAGTTGACTCTTCATCTGATGATGACTCAATAACAAAACGTCTTTCTTTTTTTTCGGAATAATGGATCGGCTGGAAGAACAAGACTTTGTATATTTATTACACCAGTGTTTTGCTCCAGTAAACAATCCGCTCCCTTCTGCCTCTGGCGCTTTTCTGTTTTAAGCTTTTCCATTTTTTTTCTGACGTCTCTGTGCTTGCACTTCAGGACTTTTTCAAGTCTTTGTCTTTCAGGATGTTTGTCTGACTGTTGTCGTCGTCAAGGTAGCGTTGAATACTTCGCGAAAAGGAAGACAAAATGTCAGGTTCGTAGTCTAAAATTTTTTTTTTTCCCTTCGCTTGGAGATAGAAACTACATCGCAAGCTGTCGAGCTCCTTAGAGGGGATGAGTGTTGCGTCTCTTTCCTCCTTCACCTCAGCAAGAAATCTTTTGAAAACGTTCACGTCATACTTTAGTATTTTTAACGTTTTTTTTCAAGTGAATTTCTTCACTCGAAAGTACCCCTTCTTATTTATTTATTGAATTAATTTATTTACTTATCCATCCCTCCATTTTCTTCAACAACTTCAGCTTGTTGGGGCGTCGTGGCTCAGGTGGATAAGGCGCCATACCATAAATCCGGGGACCCGGGTTTGATTCCGACCCGAGGTCATTTCCCGATCCCTCCCCGTCTCTCTCTCCCACTCATTTCCTGTGTCTACACTGTCCTATCCAATAAAGGTGAAAAAAAAAAAAGCCCAAAAAGATATCTTAAAAACAATTTCAGCTTGTTTAATGAGGCCTGTGTCTGATATATCGTTTGCATAATAAAACCCGCTTTCACTGTGCTCAGTCGTGTCACCCATTTTTTAATTTGGAGCAAAACGAAAACTGCGGAATCAAGCAAGAGAAACGGCTCCGGGGTTGCTTGCGGCTTTTTCCGAACCGGATTCAAAACTCCACATCTCCCCAGTCACATGACTTTTCGCAATGGTTTTATTAAGCGCGCACATGCAGGTCTGTACAGGTCATATGATAGTCATATGACCTGTAATGATATTTTGAGCAGATATTTTTTTCTGTTAAAGCTATACTGACTTTCAGAGTTTAAGTGTAGGTCATAAGAATTTTCCCGACACCCAATTTATTTTTGTTTAATGGACTGAAAGCTACTGAATTTGAATCCCAGACTTCCAATTTTATTATTTATTTTTTTTTTAAATAGAACAATGAATGAATTTATCTCCACGTGGCTCTAAATTCTCTGCTATTTTTTTTCCTGCTTCACCATGACCCAATACAAGATCCTACGTCAAGCATCACATCACGTAGTGGGCTTTCCCCGTTCACGCAAGGCATTGTGGGATACAAATTTGAAACAGGAGAGAAAAATGGAGGACGTGAGTGTGCGAATGAAACGTGAAAGAGCGACTACAGTAACGGAAAGAAAGCGAGAAGAAGAAAAGACGTTGTTATAGACGAAGGAAAGGAAACGCAGGACCAAACTAATAAATATCGGCGCTCAGCGAGCACCTCGGTGTGATCAGCTGTTCGTTTAGCGACAGAATGATGGAACTGTCAGTGCACGCTCAAAGGGAAACCTGTAGATGGCAGTAATGCAACACTGTGGATGCAAAAGAAGGTAAACCTGCGCATGCGCACATGGACTTCCTGTGTCTGCTTGACTGCGCGAAGTGAGCGATTTCATGCACATTATTTGCTTTAATCCCCTCAAATTAACTAAATAACTTCCCAGCCACAGAACAGAATGGCCTGATATTTTGAGATAGAAATAAACAGATATCACAATGGCCACATTTCAGACGGAACTAAATTTCACCGATTTTATGAAATCAAAAGGCCGTCTAGCTTTATTGCGTGTAGTTCATAATATAACTGATGATGAGAATGTCCGTGACGTGCACTATGAGTGCGTGAAGTCTGTATGTGTGCTCTTAAAGACCTTCGATCATGAGGAACAGATGGCGATGGAGGTTGAGGGTGAGCCCCCAGCTGAGATGCCTGTCCTGAATCTCAGGCTTACTGAGGAAGAGGAGAAGCCAACGCTTGACCTGGATGAAGGGTTTGGAGAGTTCGAAGCAGGCTCAGATGAACAAGCAGAATTACTGAAGGAAAATAAGGTGGGTTTAAACTTTTTTTTTTTTAGTTCAGTTTGTCTCAATTTTCAGATATAGGATGGTACGAAGAAGCTCTTTTGACTGTTCTGATGTTCTGCAAAGCTCTTCTCTGAGGAGTGAGAATGGGACGAGCAAGTGTTATTTGCCTTATAAGCAACAGAAGACATTTCTTGTACTGTGTGTGTGTGTGTGTGTGTGTGTGTGTGGTTTATCCAATCAGTATAAGCTGCTGAATGTGGTGTGCTGCTCCATGGTGCACAAGACCAATTTTCCTGGACAGCAGGACTGGGATTCTAGTGGATCTATGTGGAACAGAATAAAACTCCTGGGTACCCATATCACTCTTCATGACCCGGAGTTCCTGCTCAAGGTATGCTTGAGGTGCTGTGTATGCTTTTCTATGGTGTGGTGTCTGTGATGAGTTTAGAGGGGACACGTACTTTTGGAAAGTATCCTCCTCTATTCCCGATACAGGGCTGTAATGAGTAGATCATCTCTGAAATCCTGGTTCATTCCCAGTTCTGTAACTTTACTGCACCAGGTGGCTGTTTACACCAGACAGGAACTGAACATCCGCATCACAGCTAACTTCCTGCTTGCCCTCGCTGCTCACCTGCCCAACTCTAAACCGCACCTGAGGAGGTATTTCTGCTCCGCTGTGCAACTGCCATCCGATTGGCTGGAAGTGACGAGGATATACAGCACGGTACGCTGAGTGTTTTTATTTATTTATTTTTTATTTATTTATTTATTTATTTATTTTTTTATTAGAACGTATAATGTTCATATGGTAGTGGAATAGTGGTGTAGTCCAAAAAAGTTGGGGTGCTGTGTGAACTGTAAATAAAAACAGAATATGATGACTTGTAAATCACGGAAACCCGATATGTCATTGAAAAATGGTACAAAGACAACATATCAAATGTTGAAACTCAGAAATTTTGTTTTTTGAACAAATTTGATGTCAGCAACACGTTTTAGAAAAGTTGGGACAAGTGCAACAAAAGACTGAAACAAGTTGTGTAATGCTAAAAAAAAAAAAAAAATTGGTTAATTAGCAGCAGGTCAGTAAGATGACTGGGTATAAAAAGAGCATCCCAGAGAGGCGGAGTCTCTCAGAAGTAAAGACGGGGAGGGGTTCAGTGAACGACTGCGTGGGCAAACAGTGCAACAATTTAAGAATAACGAAACATTCTCAATGTAAAGCTGCAAAGGATTTCGGGATCACATCATCTATGGTCCATAATAATCATTCAATGATTCTGAGAATCTGGAGAAATCTCTGTATGCAAGAGACAAGGCTGAAAACTGACACTGGATGCCTGTGATCTTCAGGCCCTCAGGAGACACTGCATTAAAAGCAGACACGTGTCTGTAGTGGAAATCACTGTATGGGTTCAGGAACACTTCAGAAAACCATCGTCTGTGAAAACACTTCATTACTGCATCCACAAATGCAAGTTAAAACCAGATATAAACAAGATCCAGAAACCCCGCCACCTTCTCTGGGCCTGAGCTCTTTTACAATGGACTGAGGCGAAGTGGAAAACTGTCCTGAGGTCTGATGAATCAAAAATAGAAATTCTTTTTCGAAATCACGGACACCACGTCCTCCAGGCTAAAGAGGAGAGGGACCATCCGGCTTATCAGTGCACAGCTCAAAAGCCAGCACCTGTGATGGTATGAGGGGGCATTAGTGCACATCTGGGAAGGCATCATTAATACTGAATGATCTAAACACATTTCAAAGCAATATGCTGCCATCCAGACTAAATACGGTACATGACCTACTCATTCTAAACCTGCCAAGCTTCGCCAGAGAAACTCTCAACCCCAGAGGGTTAAAATACGATGGAAAAAACACTGTTCAGGGTCCAAACCCTGTAGTAGTCTATTTTCTTTTAGCATTTATGGTAAACCTACCCAACTGATAACAGCATGGCGTGGTGTCGGACCAGAACGCGGTCCTATTCGCTGATCAGAGGCGACTTGTCATCGAGAGCCTCTGTGATCGGCCAATCACAGGCCTTGTTATGACATGTAATGTATTCGCCCAGTGTCACATTTGGAAGAAAATTAGAAGTAGACCCATATCTTTACAATTTTTCATGGGCCATCCGGTTTGATGCTTTTGAAATACAAGTGGACTTTTTTGTCTGTTCTGTTCCTATGTGGTCTTGCACTTTAAGGTTAGCTTATAATTTTGTTGTACTTGGTACAATGTCAAATTGATTTCTGATCTGAAATACAAAAATTACCGGTCAATGTCCGCCGGTCCCACCTTATTTCCCACACTGGTACTGTATATTATACCGTACTATACTGCAATCATGCCTATATACGGTAGTTAGTACAGTAATAAGGTATGAAATATCACAATATGGCATTAATATAATTAGAATAGGGAGGGAAAGTGAAACACAGCGTTCCTAAGCCGAGAGCCATACTATTGAAAATCCCATAGACCCAATTAAAAAAAAAAAATCCCACGAAGTTATGATGTGGAACTTGTACACCCCCCAAAAATACGTTGTATATGTTGGGATTATCTACTAACTGTGAAAGTATCAGGTGAAATTTCGCTGTCTTTTTAAGAGATCGAAATTGCGCCTAACCTGTCAGAAACGGACGACAACCAAACTGTCTCGTCAGAGTCGCTCATATTACATCAGCAGTAGGCTTGGTAAGTTTTGTTCTTCATACTCACCCTTACGAGTGCTGACAGCTCTCCCTGTGAATAGCGGCAGTTGACTACATGCCCTGATCTGTAATGGTTATCCCCACGAGGGATGCATTTTTCTTATTGGTACAGAAATACTTCGCCAACCACGCTATACAAATCGGCATGTTGATGTAGGCTACTCGCCGGCCGCTACCTGCTACAGATTTGGAAAGGCGCTAGACTTGCGGTGGCGTCATATACGCTACCGTTCAAAAGTTTGGGGTCACCCAGACAATTTTGTGTTTTCCATGAAAAGTTCCACTTTTATTTCCCACCATAAGTTGTAAAATGAATAGAAAATATAGTCAAGACATTTTTTCTGGCCATTTTGAGCATTTAATCGACCCCACAAATGTGATGCTCCAGAAACTCGATCTGCTCAAAGGAAGGTCAGTTTTATAGCTTCTCTAAAGAGCTCAACTGTTTTCAGCTGTGCTAACATGATTGTACAAGGGTTTTCTAATCATCCATTAGCCTTCTGAGGCAATGAGCAAACACATTGTACCATTAGAACACTGGAGTGAGAGTTGCTGGAAATGGGCCTCTATACACCTATGGAGATATTGCACCAAAAACCAGACATTTGCAGCTAGAATAGTCATTTACCACATTAGCAATGTATAGAGTGGATTTCTGATTAGTTTGAAGTGATCTTCATTGAAAAGAACAGTGCTTTTCTTTCAAAAATAAGGTCATTTCAAAGTGACCCCAAACTTTTGAACGGTAGCGTACGCGACGTCGGGTCCGTGTAGTCTTTGATCAGCTTATTAAAAAAACATTTCAAAACAATTCAAATCGGTGGAAAAAATAAAGTATGATCAGCAGGATCGATAGAGCTGCCCGATATGCACACGCATGGAAGCCGTTGTCTTAACTTTGAAGTGTAACCCGAAATGTAACTTTTTGAAAAGGTATTCCCATTCATTTTGCCATAGATCAGTGGTTCTCAAACTTTTTTCACCAAGTACCGCCTCAGAAAATACTTGGCTCTCCAAGTACCACCATAATGACCAACATTAAAATACAGTAGCGTAGTAGGTCTAAGCTGGGTGCGATTTGCTGGGGGGGATGGTGGGGATCATCCCCCCCCCCCCCCGGTTTTTATCTCTGCTGAAAAAAAATCCTCGGGGACAACCCCGTCAATAAAACAAACAAACCAAAAAAAAAAGTTGACATGACAGGCATGTTGTGAGACAGTTTTCTATGGTCTACATTGCACTCACTTTCAAAATGACCCGAAGTGGCAGCTTTGATGTTCACGAACGTCCCCAGCAAATAGATACATTGTAGATAATAATAATATCCGGAGTGTGAACGTGGATTTAGCACCATGAATCACATCCTTACTGATGAGCGCAACAGAATGAATGTATCCACACTGAACAGCCTTCTTTTCCTCGCTGTCAATGGGCCAGACGTGCGCTCCTTCCCTGCTGAGAAATTCGCAGAAATGTGGATTAAAGAAGGGTGAAACGCGGCGGATAGCGCACCGACGGGAAAGCAGAAAAGGCCACATGAACTGCGCCATCAGAGCAAACTGTTCATTTAGTATTCATGTATTTTAGTGATTTTCGAGTCACTGTCCATTTAATCCGGAGGGAGAGAAACATCACAGCAACGCGACAAGCAATGCGAACTTTGTTGTGTTAGTGTTCGTGTATTTAGTCAGAGAGATAGGAAGATGAATTTACTATCTCTGGTTTAGTGTTCGTTTTCATTTAGTGTTATTCATTTGATATCATCGGATGTTATTGAGCTGTTAGCCTATTGTTACCTTAATTTTGTGACGTTTCATGATTTAAAAAAAAAAAAAATCCCCCCTTCTGTCTTTTTGACAAATCGCACCCTGGGTCTAAGTATTCATTAAAAACAAGGCGGAGGTTTTATTTAACAAGTATATTTAATATTGTTGGCCACTGTAACATTACACACAGTACTTTGAACAGTAACACTGTGTTTAAATATAGGAAAATAAAACACTGTACTTAAATAATGAATCAAATAAAATTAATTGCACATAAAAGTGAAATAAAACATTGTACTAAAATAAATATTAAGACAGTTCTTAAAGATTAAATGAAAATGTACTTAAGTTAAATAACTGTACTGTACTTAAATGTTAAGTAAAAAAAGTACTGTACTTGATGTACTTGAAAAAAATCAAAACAGGCTATGCATAGCTGCAGTTCTTGCCGTTTCTTAACTCCAGTGACTGCTTTCTGAAACAGAAGCACACACCCACAAACAGAGGAAGAACAATAAGATTAAGAATAAAACAAGTGAGGAAAAGCATTAAGAATAACAGCTTATAATGTTAAATATACACAGACTATTGACTGATTTTGATTACTGATTGACAACTTACTGAGCTTAATGTGATGGGTGTGCATGCCTCTGTGAACACAGTCCTGCAACGTCCAATCCGAGCCATGCTCCTGGATGAACTTGTTCAGTAACTGGAATATTTGCTCTGATGTAGTTCTGGTCTCCAGTGATTTACAGAACATAAAGTCCTCCTGCGCCACACCGTCATATTCATATCTCACATAAACCAATAAATTGGCCAAATCTGCAACATCTGTAGTCTCATCAAGCTGTATGGCAAAATATCTACTGTTCTTAATGCGCTCCATCAGTGTCTTTTTAACATCGTCAGCCATGTCGTTTATTCTCCTTGACACGGTGTCATTTGAAAGCGGCACCAAGTTTAACTCTCTGGCAGCTTTCTCTCCACACATGATACGTGTCATCTCTTTGGCTAATGGTAAACACAGCAGTTCCCCGATTGTGTGCGGCTTACCGGCTCTGGCGATCAGGAGGCTGGCACGATATGAAGCTTCCTGTGCTTTGGCTACGGGTGTACCATAGGACAGAATGGTGGACTTGGACTGCTTCAGTTCATCACGTTTTCGTAAAAAAAAAAAAATCCATTGGTTTGCCCTTTAGTGCTGTGTGTTTGGTTGTAAGATGCCGTTTGAGATGCGATGGTTTCATGGACTCATTGCTCAGAACGTCCCCGCATACAACACACTGCAGCCTGGGCAGCTCCTCTGTCCCGCTCCAAATGAATCCCAGTTTTATGTATTTTTCGTCATACTTCCTCTTTACTGGTTTCTGCCGTTTGCTAGCAGTTCTGGGGCTGGTTTTGCCACTGTCGTTAGCATCCGCGCTCGGCTCACACACGTCCTCTTCAGTTCTCCCTCTCTCCTGATCCACGCTCCCATTCGCGGATTTAAGCCACGACAGTAATTTTGTCGTACTCGTCATAATTAGCAAAGCCACCTCCACCTTTTCTCATCACAGCCTAGTCTACCAATGGCGGATAACCGTCTGTCAGCGGAACCGGCGGGAATGCGTACATACGCTACGTATGGCTACCCAGAAGCACTTGCAAACTTACAAATTAAGTTAATAATTTTAATCTCCTTTCATTTTCTTGTCATCGGTTGATAAGATATTTTCATCCATTCGGATATTATGGATAGTATTTCACGTTTTATTTTTTAAATTTTATTTATATTTAATTGATTCTTTGGCGTACCACTAGAATGGAGCCCGCGTACCACAGTTTGAGTGAGAATCACTGCCATAGAGGTTGGAACGCATCCAGTAGGGGGCGATGAGATTACTTTCCCTCCCTATATACAAACCCCATTTCCAGAAAACGGGAAGTTTTCAATGCAAAATGCCATAAAAGCAAAAATTAGTGATAATTCACGTGAACCTTTTTATTTAACTGTCAAAAGTACTAAGAAAAGATTTTCAGTAGTTTTACTGACCAACTTAAGTGTACTTTTTAAATATAAACGAAGTTAGAATTTGATGCAGCAGCACACTCAAAGTTGGGAGAGAGACAAAATAAGACTGAAAGGTTTATCAGATATTCAAATCGCACAATTTTGGAAGATTCCACAATAAGCAGGTTAATTGGTATCATGATTCAATTTAAGAAGGAGCAGCAACAAAGGCTCAGTCTTTGCAAGCAAGGATGGGGCGTGGCTCACCGCTTTGTGGCAAAATTCATGAGCGAATTGTTCGTCAATTCAAAAACGTTTTTCAACGCAAGATTGCAGAGATTTTAGGTCCTTCACAATCTACAGTGCATTATATTGTGAGAAGATTCAGGGAATTCGGAGACACCTCGGTGCGTAAAGGGCGAGGTTGGAAACCACTGTTGAATGGGCGTGACCTTCAAGCCCTTGGGTGGCACTACCTGAGAAACCGTCATGCTAATGTGACAAATATAGCCACATGGGCTCGGGAGGACTTCGGAAAACTGGTGTCACGTTACACAGTCCACTGCTGCATCCAGAAATGCAACCTGAAACTGTATTCCACAAGGAGGAAGCCATTCATCAGTTCCATACAGAAATGCTGCGGAGTTCTCTGGGCCTGAACTCCTCTCCGGTGGACTGAAAGACAGTGGAAATGTGTGCTGTGGTCAGATGAGTTCACCTCGTTTTCAGGAAAACCAGACATGGAGTTCTCTGTGCCAAAGGTGAACCAGTTTCAGAGAAAGGTGTAAAAGCCAGCACCTGTGATGGTATGGGGGGGCATCAGTGCCCACGGTATGTGTGAACGTACTACTGACGCAGAGGTGTATATTGGGATCTTCGAGAGACATATGTTGCCATCAAGGCATCGTTACTTCCAGGGAAGTCCGTGCTTATTTCATCAGGACAGTACCAGGCCTCATTCTGAAGAGGCTACAACAGCGTGGCTTCATAGACCGAGTGAGTGCATGCGCTTGACTGGCCTGCTGCCAATCCAGATTGAGTGTCTCCTATTGAGAATGTATGGCGCATCACGAAGAGGAGAACCAGACAACGGCGACCATGGACTGCTAAGCAGCTGAAGGTTTTTTTTTTTTATTTATTTATTTATTTTTTTTAAAGTTATGCAGTATTTCATCGAGTCATGTTTCTTGTGGTTTGTTGTGTCAGTGTTTCAGCAGGTCTCTGCCATCGGGTCTGAAAAAATCTCTGACTGATAAATTCAAGCAGTTCAGCGAGTATCAACTGGCCAAGTATAACACACGCAAACACCGCTGTAAACACAAGAAAAAACGCAAAGAAAAGGTATACAGACACAGCCATTAATGTTCCTGTTCTGATCACCGATTTATCAATGTTGAGTCTTGCTGATGCTGTGTGTGTGTGTGTAAAAGTGTGTGCAAAAGGTCTCTCCTGAGCAATGGGATAATTGGGCGTGGCTCGTGCTTGCAGAACCTTCTGCTCTTAAGTCATATGTGAGTGTTTTCCTCATGTCCTCTTCTACTGGCTGCATGGCCGTTTGGTTCATCATGTTTTTTTGTTCTTGTTGACTTTTTTATTATTATTTTTTTTTAATATTAAAATATTCCAAGTATTACAGAGCAACGACAATAATAATATATAAAAATTGTGTGTGTCTGGCTTTAGCTGAAGATGGACCAGAGACCAGCGGTGGATAAAAAACAAAGCGAGTTTAATATGAAGAAGCTGATAAAACGACTCCACATCAAACAGCCGGCCGAGTTCGTCATGAGCATCCTTGGGAAAAGGTACGAACTGCAGTGCTGTCAGTCATCCACATAGAGTCAGGGGTGCAGAGTGTAAAGGCGTGGCACGAGCTGCAAACTGTAGTGCTGTTTAGTCATAATTTCTAAGTCTGATTCAGAAGCAGGAGTCAGGTGTGATGACACCGAGAACAGAAAAAGGCCCGGAAAGGCTCGATCCCCCTCGCTGAGACCCTTCCAACAAGAAACGTTTGGAAGTAATCAGAAAATAAATTTTCTCTATTCATATTATATTGTATACAGACTCTAATAGAATCAATGAGCCAAAATAATTGGTGATCTTTTTTTAATGGGCCCTGACTCGTTACAAGTATGAAGAGGTTCCTTAAAGGAGAACTGAAGGCAAACTTTTTTTTTTTTTTTTTTAAATTATCAAAATTCTATTGATCTCATTTTATTAAATATATCGGAATGCATGTTTGATCGCTATTTTGTCGCTGCAATAGCAAGTTCTGAGTGTGTGAAATCTGCTCTGTAATATATCAGTCCATATGTCAAAGTAATGGGTGTAAACGAGATTCGTTGAGACCTGTGCGAGACATCGTAGGACGGAAGTAAAACGTACAGCGGAAATCAAAGTGACCAACATCTGCTAACGTTCCGTGTCTGAAATCACTCACTCGTTCACTACTCCCTACTCCCTATATAGGGAATTACTCTATAGAGGACTATACAGTGAGCTCATTGGTAAAATGTAAAAACTCTTTCGGACACTAGTCCGTCACGCCGGTATTTACGCCATTACTGTCGCACAATTAAACCGTGCCAGGTCAGTCGGCTGGTGGGTTTCAAAATAATAAATCCATGCGTGTGTTTTTGTGATAAATCCATATTATACTGAGCGCATTTCCAACACTAATCAATACAAAGTACCTGCAGCTTTCAGTTCTTTTAAATCAAGGCTGAATACTTTCTTCTTCGCCGTTGCCTTTTATTAAATCACATTTGAGACTTTTAATTTGATTTCTTTCAGCGCGACCGCAATGCATGATGGGATATATTGCTTTGGTTAGTGACCATCATTGTACACGACTTTTCATGAAGCGTTCTGGGATACTTTTGAGTGCACTATATAGGGTGTAAATAATCCTCACTAAGGTTTTGGACGGCACTACAAAATGGCATCCTCACAATATCGTGAATAGGGAGCGATTTCAGACACGGGTTGTCAAAAGCCGCGCGCGCCGTCTTTCGAATGCTGACATGATCAAGCCGGAAGTTTTGTTTGTTTTGATAGCGATCAGGAAAGTTTGAAAAAAGTATGCAGTAATCGTCATTTAAACTCGTTTTTGTGCAATACTTCGTTTGGAAAACAGTTTTCAAAATAGCGGCACTGACACCTGGCTGACGCTTCACGTTTCGAAGTCTCGCACAAGTCTCGTGAAGATCGCGCGGATAAGCGACGCCTGCCGTGGACCAAACGAACTAAATTCAACACGGCTAAAAACCGAATAGGCCGATAAGTATAATATTTAATTGCAATTAGTTGCCAATACGAGTCACGATATAAGGTTACTAAAACCGAAAATGTAATTGAATAACACGTTAATTAAGAAATCAAGCAAGTTTAAAAATGACTTCAGTTCCCCTTTAAAGTAGAAAAGGTTGAGAACCCATGATCTAAAGGGATAGGGAGAGAGCTAATGGTGGTAAAGAGAGTTACACTGAGTAAGGTAGAAATGTCCAGTTAGAGGAGGGAAATATCTCTCATCCTTTTTTTTTTTTTTTTTTTTTTTTTTTTTTATCACATGTGATGGTCATTCTTCAGCTTTTACACCCGAGACTGACTGACTTTATTGCTTTGTGTCCAGCGGAGACAAAACACATGGCGTTCGTCACCATAGGAACCGCGATGTGAGGAATGGACAATACATGACGTGAACAATTTGCACATGAATATAATTACAGAATAAAATGCACAAGACTTCTGACACACAGATACGCAGGTTGTGTTGCGAGCGTTTTATTAAAGAAGCGTTCCAAAGTAAAAATTCAGTAATGAATTGAGCTGGAGTCAGTGAGGCTCCCGGAATATAGTGTCTTTATTTACGCCACAACTGAGCAGGGTTTCAATCTACAGCTAAGCACACGGGTGAAAACGTTGCAGAATTCTCCAATCACAGCGTGAGGGCGGAGACTACGACAGGAAGCAAGAACTGAAATGGAACCAAACCATGTTCAAGTTGCCACAGGAAAATTTGTACATGAAGAAGGAAGTGTGTGTGTGTGTGTGTGCACGCAGATACCCGGCGGATGTGAGGGCGTTCTGGCGCAGTGGGCTCAGTGGGGTGTGGCAGAGTGAAAGAGCCAATCAGAAGATGAGACTGAAGCAGCCGGAGACGTGGGAGACACGACTGAGTCAGGAAGGAAACAACGCCAGAACCTGGGAGAAGCTCATAGGTTAAAATAATAATTAATATCTTTCTATCTGTCTGTATTTTTTGATTGATTTTTATTTCTTAAAGTGAGACGGCCTTTCGATTTCATAAAATCGGTGAAATTTAGTTCCGTCTGAAATGTGGTCATTGATATAGATGTTTATTTCTGTAATATCTCACAAAATATCAGGCCATTCTGTTCTGTGGCTGGGAAGTTATTTAATTTGAGGGGATTAAAGCAAATAATGTGCTTGAAATCGCTCGCTTCGCGCAGTCAAGCAGACAGAGGAAGTCCGTGTGTGCATGCGCAGGTTTACCTTCTTCTTTTGCATCCACAGTGTTGCATTAGGCGGCACGGTGGTGTAGTGGTTAGCGCTGTCACCTCACAGCAAGAAGGTCCGGGTTCGAGCCCCGTGGCCGGCGAGGGCCTTTCTGTGCGGAGTTTGCATGTTCTCCCCGTGTCCGCGTGGGTTTCCTCCGGGTGCTCCGGTTTCCCCCACAGTCCAAAGACATGCAGGTTAGGTTAACTGGTGACTCTAAATTGAGCGTAGGTGTGAATGTGAGTGTGAATGGTTGTCTGTGTCTATGTGTCAGCCCTGTGATGACCTGGCGACTTGTCCAGGGTGAACCCCGTCTTTCGCCCATAGTCAGCTGGGATAGGCTCCAGCTTGCCCGCGACCCTGTAGAACAGGATAAAGCGGCTAGAGATAATGAGATGAGACAAAATGCACAAAATCAACACTCAAATCTCAAAATCAAATCTGACTCGGCGAGATAACGCATAATCTACAGTGGGGCAAAAAAGTATTTAGTCAGCCACCAATTGTGCAAGTTCTCCCACTTAAAAAGATGAGAGAGGCCTGTAATTTTCATCACAGGTACACTTCAACTATGAGAGACAGAATGGGGGGAAAGAATCCAGGAAATCACATTGTAGGATTTTTAATGAATTAATTGGTAAATTCCTCAGTAAAATAAGTATTTGGTCGCCTACAAACAAGCAAGATTTCTGGCTCTCACAGACCTGTAACAACTTCTTTAAGAGGCTCCTCTGTCCTCCACTCGTTACCTGTATTAATGGCACCTGTTTGAACTCGCCATCAGTATAAAAGACACCTGTCCACAACCTCAAACAGTCACACTCCAAACTCCACTATGGCCAAGACCAAAGAGCTGTCAAAGGACACCAGAAACAAAATTGTAGACCTGCACCAGGCTGGGAAGGCTGAATCTGCAATAGGTAAGCAGCTTGGTGTGAAGAAATCAACTGTGGGAGCAATTATTAGAAAATGGAAGACATACAAGACCACTGATAATCTCCCTCGATCTGGGGCTCCACGCAAGATCTCACCCTGTGGGGTCAAAATGATCACAAGAACGATGAGCAAAAATCCCAGAACCACACGGGGGGACCTAGTGAATGACCTGCAGAGAGCTGGGACCAAAGTAACAAAGGCTACCATCAGTAACACACTACGCCGCCAGGGACTCAAATCCTGCAGTGCCAGACGTGTCCCCCTGCTTAAGCCAGTACATGTCCAGGCCCGTCTGAAGTTTGCTAGAGAGCATTTGGATGATCCAGAAGAGGATTGGGAGAATGTCATATGGTCAGATGAAACCAAAATAGAACTTTTTGGTAAAAACTCAACTTGTCGTGTTTGGAGGAGAAAGAATGCTGAGTTGCATCCAAAGAACACGATACCTACTGTGAAGCATGGGGGTGGAAACATCATGCTTTGGGGCTGTTTTTCTGCAAAGGGACCAGGACGACTGATCCGTGTAAAGGAAAGAATGAATGGAGCCATGTATCGTGAGATTTTGAGTGAATACCTCCTTCCATCAGCAAGGGCATTGAAGATGAAACGTGGCTGAGTCTTTCAGCATGACAATGATCCCAAACACACCGCCCGGGCAACGAAGGAGTGGCTTCGTAAGAAGCATTTCAAGGTCCTGGAGTGGCCTAGCCAGCCTCCAGATCTCAACCCCATAGAAAATCTTTGGAGGGAGTTGAAAGTCCGTGTTGCCCAGCGACAGCCCCAAAACATCACTGCTCTAGAGGAGATCTGCATGGAGGAATGGGCCAAAATACCAGCAACAGTGTGTGAAAACCTTGTGAAGACTTACAGAAAATGTTTGACCTCTGTCATTGCCAACAAAGGGTATATAACAAAGTATTGAGATGAACTTTTGTTATTGACCAAATACTTATTTTCCACCATAATTTGCAAATTAATTCATTAAAAATCCTACAATGTGATTTCCTGGATTCTTTCCCCCCATTCTGTGTCTCATAGTTGAAGTGTACCTATGATGAAAATTACAGGCCTCTCTCATCTTTTTAAGTGGGAGAACTTGCACAGTTGGTGGCTGACTAAATACTTTTTTGCCCCACTGTACATACCGACGCAATCAATCCCATTGCCATAGCAACACGATTCTTTGTCTAAAAAGATTGCGTTTCTAAGTGAATAAAAATGAACAAAAGCATGTCGCGTAAAATGATCAATGAGCCATCGATGCAGTGTAATAAATCCGTGTTCTCGTTATCATCGCAGTAAATTCTTTATTTATATCTTCAAGATGGAGCCAAACCTCACAAAAACAACCAGAAAACCACAGTGAGAATTCTTCTCAAAAAGGGGAAAAGGGGGGGAAAATAAAAAGGGAAGCGCTATAAACTGCTAAAACTTTTGTGCTTGACCTTGTCGAGGGTTCGGTTTACCTGACCGCTTGCTCTCCGGTATGATGTTGCCATGTGGTCGGCTAGCTGCAAAGAGCCGGTGAAAGAGTGAGATAAAAAGAGCGACTGGTGAGGGAACTGTTTATAGCTGCTTTAACCCAAGTGAGAACAGGAACCAACTTGTTCAGCAACAAGCAGACGCACGATGGAAAGTAGGCCGGGTTATTATTTAAAGCTCGACTGCCTTTCAGATTTTTCAAGTGGAGGTCATAAAAAGAATTTTCCCCGACACCTAATTATTTTAGTTTAGTGACTGAAAGCTACTGAATTTGAATCACAGACTCATCTCATCTCATTATCTGTAGCCGCTTTATCCTGTTCTACAGGGTCGCAGGCAAGCTGGATCCTATCCCAGCTGACTACGGGCGAAAGGCGGGGTACACCCTGGACAAGTCGCCAGGTCATCACAGGGCTGACACATAGACACAGACAACCATTCATACTCACATTCACACCTACGCTCAATTTAGAGTCACCAGTTAACCTAACCTGCATGTCTTTGGACTGTGGGGGAAACCGGAGCACCCGGAGGAAACCCACGCGGACACGGGGAGAACATGCAAACTCCACACAGAAAGGCCCTCGCCGGCCACGGGCCTCGAACCCGGACCTTCTTGCTGTGAGGCAACAGCGCTAACCACTACACCACCGTGCCGCCCACATTTTGTATTTTGTTGATGGTAAAAAAAAATCCACATGGTTGCAGAATTTCTGATTAGATTTTTAGAATTGGAAGCTTTTTATTTTTTGTCACACACACAGCTGATAGGGCGGCACGGTGGTGTAGTGGTTAACGCTGTCGCCTCACAGCAAGAAGGTCCGGGTTTGAGCCCCGGGGCCGGCGAGGGCCTTTCTGTGCGGAGTTTGCATGTTCTCCCCGTGTCCGCGTGGGTTTCCTCTGGGTGCTCCGGTTTCCCCCACAGTCCAAAGACATGCAGGTTAGGTTAACTGGTGACTCTAAATTGAGCGTAGGTGTGAATGTGAGTGTGAATGGTTGTCTGTGTCTATGTGTCAGCCCTGTGATGACCTGGCGACTTGTCCAGGGTGTACCCCGCCTTTCGCCCGTAGTCAGCTGGGATAGGCTCCAGCTCACCTGCGACCCTGTAGAAGGATAAAGCGGCTAGAGATAATGAGATGAGACACAGCTGATAAAGGGGAAAGAGCTGAGAGGAGGAGGGAAGCCGAGCTTCGTGTATATATCGCAGGAAAAGATGGAGCCAAAAACAGCTATATACCACGAAAACTTTTCATTATGGAGCTTTTGGAATTACAATAAGTGCTTTTACAACTTTTATTTTTTAAATTGGTCTATATAGTTTGCGAAGTCGCTGTGTTGTTGTTTGGCCGCAACGATCCAAACGCTGTCTGTTGAAAGTGAATGCCTTCGCGATCAATTTTTTTTTTTCCTGTAAAAATGAGCCGAAAGTAAACTTCGAAAACTACACTGACCGTTCTTCTCGAAAAGGGATGAGATTAAACGCTGTAAAGAACGCACTGCTGAAACCAGTTCTGTGCTTGACCTTGTTGAGGGTTTGTTTACCTGAACGCTTGCTCTCCAGTATGGCGTTGCTATGTGGTATCCAAGCATGTGACCTCGAGCTACAAGGAGCCTGTTTATAAGATGAATAAAGCGCAGCATGTCCTGCTCCTGAGAAACCACAACGCGTTAAACTCCTCCTCCTCCTCGGTCCTGAGCCTTAGTTTCGCCCTGACACTGGAGACCCCTTCAGTAAATGTTCAACATCTCCTCCTTACAGATGTTTACTGATTTTAATCCGTTTACGTGTAGCGTCCACTGGACACGTCTCTGTTAACGAGGTGTTACTATAGAAATGAGAACGCGTTAGAGCGAGCGTGTTAATTTATATAAACCTGTGATGATGTTCTGCGCTGCTGTTGTAGAAAATGAACGAGCAGCTTCTGACCAATCAGAATCTAGAACTCGGGCCTGATTCTCAGTGTGTCTGTGTGTGTGTGTGTTGTAGATAATAACTCTCTCCCCTTCATGGCCATGCTGAGGAACCTGAGGAACATGATCACGCAGGGCATCAGCCACAAACACCACGACAAGATCCTCAAACGCCTCAGCTCAAAGGTGGCTCACTCATTCACTCTCACGCTCTCTCAAGCATGTGCTCTCTCTCTCTCTCTCTCTCTCTCTCTCTCTCTCTCTCTCTCTCTCTCTCTCTGACACATTGTGTGTGTGTGTTTTCAGTCGGCTGTGATCCAGAGCCGTCAGTTCCCCTTCCGCTTCCTGTCGGCTTATAAAGTCATTCTGCAGCTCAAGAGTTTCAGTAAGAAGTACAATCTCACTTCACAGGAAACATCCTGAAGTGCCCTTAATCTATGGAATCAATTTTGTGCCAAAATGTTCATACAATACTTTTGAAACATCAAACAAAAACGACAAATCAAAATTAAAAAAAATTAAATAAATAAAAAGTCACTTTTTTTAGACTGGCAAACAAATTATTCGTGTAATCGTGCAAAATATCAGTCTATTACTCTTCAGAAACCTTTTATTTTTGTTCCGCGTCTTTCTCAGTTTTGTTTGACGTAATTTATTTTGGTTGCGATTCCAGCTTTCTCGTTTGCGCTCCCTGACTTTCTGCTTGCAGTTTTGGCACAAACTTCACGTGTGGGCGGGCTGTCCAGGAACGCATTCCCATTGGCTAACTTGTGTTTGACTGACAGCTACGCTCAGCCATTCCCTACTCGGATTCTGGCGGACTGTTTGACGAGTGACCGATCCATTGACGGTAAACAAGGATGGAGTGGACTTCAGTGGCGACTATGATACTGAATTAATTCAACAAAGTGTAAGTGCGGGACAGATGTGCTGTATGTGTTGCAGTAGTGCACGTTATGCAGGCGTGTTTAACGTTAGCAAGACAGCTATTATATTGGGTAGTGGAGCGAAGTCTAACATTTGACTTGCCACGAAACACCTGCATAATGTGCACTACTGCAACACATCTGTCCCGCACTTACACTTTGTTGAATTAATTCAGTATCATAGTCACCACTGAAGTCCACTCGATCCTTGTTTACCGTCAATGGATCGGTCACTCGTCAAACAGTCCGCCAGAATCCGAGTAGGGAATGGCTGAGCGTAGCTGTCAGTCAAACACAAGTTAGCCAATGGGAATGCATTCCTGGACAGCCCGCCCACACGGGAAGTTTGTGCCAAAACTGCAAGCAAAAAGTCAGGGAGCGCAAACGAGAAAGCTGGAATCGCAACCAAAATAAATTACGTCAAACAAAACTGAGAAAGACGCGGAACAAAAATAAAAGGTTTCTGAAGAGTAATAGACTGATATTTTTCACGATTACACGAATAATTTGTTTGCCAGTCTAAAAAAATTGACTTTTTATTTTTTTATTTTGATTTGTCGTTTTTGTTTGATATTTCAAAAGTATTTTATGAACATTTTGGCACAAAATTGATTCCATATTAATATACTGTTCACTTGTTCTAAATGAAACACAGCCGTCGTCATGGTGATAATTTTGGTCACTTTGTGGAATGTGGTGGTTGATGATGAAATAATGAAAGAATGAATCTGCACTGTTTAAATCAGATCACCTTTGACTGGCTGGTTATCACTTAATTTAATTTTGTTTTAAAAAAAAAAATTCAGTAAGTAACAAAAGCACAAACCAAAAAATAAGTATATTTATCAATTATTCCACCAAATGGAGCCGTACGCGAGCTGATAGCCGGCGAAGCGCGTAGCACCGAGTTGTCTAGAATCCGTGTACGACGAGATTGAGTGGAATAACTGTTTCATTTTATTCACATTCACTGGATTTTGAGGAACTTTTTTTTTTTGCAAATTCAATAAATAAAAACTTTTTATACAAAGCATCTAACAAAATCATTTCCGCTTAGAATGTAAACAAACCGGCGAAACGACAGGAGCAATTTGTGAAAAATGCGATAATTCTTGAAAGAATTAAAAAAAAAAAAAGTTCTGACCATCAAATACTTTTTATTTATTTTTAAAATTCTTTAGGGTTTTTTGGCGGTTGGCAAACCAATTTAAAGATGCATTACTGCCACCGACTGGGCTGGAGTGAAGAACAGGAGATACTGGGGGGGGCGCTATATTCTTTTAGCCATTTCTGTTTCTTTTAAATACTTGATAATTTTTGGGATTTTGTTTTTGAGTTGAGTTTTTATTTCGTCCTCAGTTGGTTCAGCAACACGCGCCGCCATTTTGGTTTTCTCTACTCACAGTATAGACCCCTTTCACTGACGTCACCCGAAACCGGAAGTAAACAGACCCTGCGCCATTTTGGAAGACCAACAAACTCGTGATAAGGGGATAATAACGGCAGCGGTATGTGAACCCACGAGAATAAAGTGGAGTGGCAAACGACTTAAACAAGCAAATCTGAGCTGTTTTATTTATGATTTATTGGCCCAACAGTAGACTTGAAAGAAACCTGTGTGAGACTTGGCAAAAAACTGTGGATAGAATGGATAAGTCTGTGCATGATCTGCGGACACTTTGAGGTAAGCAAACGCAAGAAATTCAGATTTAAAACATGCTAAAGTGGCCCCAAGTTGATAACTGTATGAGGAGCAAGCCTCCCAGACTTCTACAATTTAATAATAATAATAATTTAGGATGGTTTGGGGCTTGCTCGCTGCTGCCAGGTTGGTTGTTGAGTAGCCTGACTTTTTTTTTTTTTTTTTTCTTGCGTGTGGTATCATTGTTGACGCGAGGTTGTTTTTTGAACATGCCAATGCGGACACGATTTCCCCTGATGAGTTATGACGTCAGACGCGATGCGTGTGTGGAGGTGTGGAGTCCGCGTGATATGTGTGTAAGATAGGCTCCTCATGTGTTTGGAGATCCGCGCTCTGAGAAAAGCGCAAGCCCCCCCCCCGGAAAAAAAAAGGACCCCCCGAAAATATCGGCATAGTTCGAACACTGAGTGTAGGCACTGGGTGTAAACAACAAATAGTTTATAATGTCTGGGTAGCAAACAGATGGCAGAATTGGTGTCCGGTCCTCCTTATGTTTCCATTCTCCCTTGCCCCGAGTCTTATCATATGGGTCAAACCCATCAATCACAGCCAGTTTCTCCACATACCGTGCCCTTTCTGCAGCTGGTAATGTACTCACATAACCAGAATTATCAGCCATCGTGTCACTTTACTCTCGCTCGTACTTTGTTTTATACTGTGAGTGCATGTACTCGGTCTTCCAATATGGCGCCTAACAAAATCTCGCGGTGCGGTGACGTCATGTGAAAGGGGTCTATATGAGCTGATAGCCTAGTAGTAGAGTAGCCAATCAGAGCATGCGATTTGCTCATATACAGTGAATGTAGATAGAATAAATGTTGTTTAGGAATATTTTATGCTATTTAAAAATACTTAACTAAAATACACATGACAATTTGCATTGAATAAATGCAAGGAAATTTATTTATTTTTATTTTTAAGATTTATGTAGGCCAGCTTGATTTTTTTTTTTTTTTTTTTTTTAAATCTCTGGTATAATTTCAGTCTCTCGCCTCACCCACTTCATGCATTTATTTTTTTTAAATAAAAGATTTAACCCGTTCTAATCAGTTCCTTTTGTGTGCCGTTGACTCCTCATGCTCCTGCTGTGTTTTACTCTTCAGTCAGTGATGAGAAGGCGAAAATCATCAGGAAGAATGTCCTGCATGAGATTTTGCAGAAGATACCAAGGAATCCAAAATGTAGGCGAACTTCTTGGTCGACAGTGAACCGGAGCAGGCTACGCCTTACACTCCGGATTCCTTTTATCCGTGGTTTCTATCGCTCAAAACTCAAAGCGCTACAGAAAGTCAGGTCTGTATAGAACAGTGATTGTTCATGAAAATGTGTGGATTTTTTTTTTTTTTTTTTTGTAAATTGCTGCTTGCTATGTGTTCTTTGATATACTGCTGCATGTTATTAGTATGAGTGACCACCAGGGGGCACTGTGGCCTCACTACAGAACACCTGAGATTCATATGCCCAATCCCAATTCTAATTTCTACCCCTACCCCTCCCCCTTCCCCTCTCCCTTCCCCTTGGCCCTTCCCCTTGAAACTGAGCTACAAGGGATAGGGCTTGAAATTCAACCCTTACGTATTGGGATAGCCCTTCAACGATCGCATACGTCATCGCGTACCTCCATCAGCGTTTACGTTAGCAAAACGCGACCAAATGCGTCATTGGCTGCGACCAGCCGCTACAGTCAGAGCCAGAACCAGAAATCTCTGCTGGCAGGGTGTGATTTGTTAACTAACACCACTGAATGGGATATCTTTGGCGCTTCGTGCACCACATCCGACAGAATGAGGTGTCAGAACACTCATGTAAACAATAAAAGCGAGAATAACAGAACAAAACGTACGCAGTCAAGCAACCGAAAACAATACTCACTCCCAAAGCTTTTTAGCAGCAGCTTGGATTTCAGAAATCGCTGCTCATTCTCAGCTCGAAAGCGAATCAAGCGGCGTGTTTCCTCTGGATAACAACTTAAAACACGTAAATAATGGAGAAAATACATTTATGACAATCTTTCGCCGCGGGAACCGCCATCTTTCTGAAATCCGCATGGCATTGTGGGAAATCACTCAAACCCCTTCGTTCGGAGTCAGCTCCAGGAAAATCTCCGTTTGGAGGGGTACAGAAGCCCTACCCCTTCCCCTACCCCTCCGCGTTAACTGGGATTGGGATACCCCTACCCCTTCACGTGAACGCGCAAAATGGAGGGGAAGGGCCAAGGGGTTGGTCCAAGGGGTGAAATGGGATTCGGCCATATTCTGTTGTCACAGCTTTATCTGGAGAAGAGTCGTACCACAAATGTAATTACACTGGGATTACTGGGGGGGGGGGACATAAAATGCAAGACACAGGTGGTGCATTAGCAAAACTTTGACTTCATCTCCTTGAGTAAAAAATAATCCGCAAATCTGACTTTTTAAATAATTACACACAAACTTGGGTCAGCTCTGAATGCAGCTCCTTACTGCATTGTGTTTTTTCACTTTCATCACTACGTTGCAGTCGTGCTACACTGAAATGCAGTCACACTGTCCAATCACTCAAAGCTTTGCATCCATTACCACCCCAAACCTCCAATCCTCTCCACCCCCTTCAGTATTACCGTATGGGCTATTTTGTGTAGATTCATGACCCACAGTGCCCTCCACAATTATTGGCACCCCTTGTAAAGATTAGAATAAAATCCACCTTTTGGTGAAGCCACATCATCTCACACTAAAAAAAAAAAAAAGTCCAACCTTTACTTGAAATCAGTTTATTCAAAGCAAAAACAAATCCCTCAAGAAAATCATTTTCAACAAAAAAAAACCGCGCCACTATTACTGGCACCCCTGCATTTAATACTTTGTACACCCTCTCTTTGCCAGTAAAACAGCCCAGAGTCTCTCCTATAACATTTTTTATAAGGTTGGAGATACAGCACAGGGCATTGAACCCATTCCTCTTTACACAGTCTCTCCAGATCATCCAGGGTCCTCGACCCGCTCTTCTTGTGCCCTCTCCTCTTCAGCTCAGCCCCTAGGTTTTCAGCTCCGGGGACTGAGATGGCCACGGCAGACGCCTGAACCATTTTTGTGTTGATTTGGACATCGGATCATTGTCCTGCTGGAGATCCAGCGACGACCCAGTTTTAGTTTCCCCTCAGAGGAGCCAGATTCTGATTTAAAATGTCCTGGGATTTTATGGAGACCATGATGCCATGGACCCTAACAAGGTTTCCAGGGTCTTTGGAGGAAAAACAGCCCCAAAATATCACAGAACCCCCACCATATTTTACAGTAGGGTTCTTTTCATTATAGCCGTCCTTCTTTTGACCCCTAATCCACTGCGAGTGTTTATTAAAAAAAAAAAAGCTCCATTATTGTTCCCTCAGACCAGAGAACATGGTTCCAGGCAAAGCCGTTGTAGCTTTTCACAAACTTCAGGCGCTTACGTTTGTGGTTAACTGACACAGGTTTTTTTTCTGGAACCTTCCAAATAATCTGTTGGCGTGGAGATGGAGTCTGATGGGGGGTTTTGGAGACTCGGACACCCCAAGATTTTACTTTTTCTTGCAATTCACCAACAGTGATCTTTTTGCCTCTCTTACCCTCCTCCTCACTGTACATGGGCCAAAATAAACGCGGCTCATCTTCTAGGTGATTCTGTAACAGTTCCACTTTTTGGTGTCCCCTTTTTTATTATTGCTCTAACAGGATCTAGGAAATGGCCGTTTTCAGGCGAGGAGCTATTTTTTTTGTAACTGTTCCCTGATTTATGAAGATCGACACACTTCTCCCTCGTTGGGTTTGTGTGTCTCTCTTCTCTTTCCCGTGTTGATGTTGAGGGAATGTGGCCTCTCTGTGCCCTCATGTTTGTTCCCCAGTTAATCAGGATGTCATGGATTCCAGCGTGAAAGTTCCTCCACACTCCAGTCAACTCAGAAACACTGCACAGTGTAAATGGGAAACATGCTTCAGTTACATTGGACTGACCGTGTCTGAATCTATTCCCAGTTCTCTATATACAGTGCATAAGTTTTCACCTCCTTCAACATTTCTACGTTTCACATTTTCCACTGAAATGACTTAATTCAGATTTTCTGGTGCCTTCCACAATTATTGGCACCCCTTGTAAAGATTAGTTTAAAAAAAAAATCACAAATTTCCAGGGGTGCCAATTTTTTGTTTTTTTTTTTTTACTTTTGAGAGACTCTCTGCATTGCTCTCTAAACTTAAAAAAAAAAAATCATGGAATTGATAAACTGGTCTCCTAACGAAATTGACAGTTTTCTCGACAAGAAGCCTGGGTTCGGGGGAACCCGCCTGTCCTGCTGGAACGTTCGTGGCTGGTTACACGATGGATGCGTGGGAGCGGTGGTGGGTCGTGTGCCTGGCGATTCTTTCTGTGGAGGACATTGAAGACATTTACCTATTCGGAACCTAGATTACAGGACTTTTGCCGATTGGACTAGGCATTGCCCTGGTTTATCGAGGAAATCAGACAACAGTGACAGCTGTTCAAAGCCCCATAAAGCTGCCCGATATGATTGAAGCGGTGGGCAGAGCTGTTGGCACTCAGACTGTGGCTATTCAGAACTTGAACTACAACATGGATGACCTTATGGAGAAGCTTTCGGCTTTGCAAAGGAAATGTTTTTCGGAGACCAAATTGGACAATATGGACAGAATGGACAGAAATGGACGAACGGAGCGGACATGCATAAAATGCATCTGTTCGCCCCAAGACCAAACAATCCCAATCTTATCTATTTTCGGCTCCCTGAGACAGCACTGGCCTCGGCCAAGGCTGTTGCTGGGACAACATCTCCCCCTGAAGGTCACTGCTGTGAGACGCTCTCGCATTCCTCGCATTCCTTCCCCCACTTCCCGTGGTCGCCGCTTTCACCCCCAGTGTGACAAGCGGGTGCGTGACTAGCGCCCTCATGGCTGCAGGAGCGGACGGCTGCTTGCTTGCGCTGGGTTACTGCTACCTCCTCCCCTCAAGTCCCGTGTTTTCATGTTGTAAAGTGTATTTGTGTTTTTTGTGCTTATGTGCTGAGGTTTTTTTTTAATGTTCCCACACTGTACCCCTCGCAGGACCATAGAGTGGGGGTTGCTCTTTTCTCCTCTCCTTTCCTCATGTTCTCTGTAATTTTTCTTTTTTTTCCCTGTCTTCCTGTCCTGTCTACTCCCCCTCGTATGGTATGTATGTATGTATGTATGGACAGGTTGATGGTCAATTTCACTGGTACAGTGATAATAAAGGGTTCATTCATAATAGTGGTACATGAGGTTTTTTTTTTTTTTTTTCTTCCTCTGAATACATTTTTCAGTTAAAGGTTGGATCCCCCCCGGCAGAGTGAGATGAAGCGATTTTCACCAAAAGGTGGATTCTTTTTTTTTAAACTAAAGTTAGGAAAAAAATCCACCTTTTTGGTGAAATCGCTTCGTCTCTCACTGAGAAAAATCCAACCTTTTAACCGAAATTTATTCAGAGAAAAAAAAAATTCCCTCAAGAATTTTCAACAAAAACTCATGTACCGCTATTACTGGCACCCCTGGAAATTTTCATGAATTTTTTTTTTTTAAACTAATTTTTATGAGGGGTGCCAGTAATTGTGGAGGGCAGTGGAAAATCTGAATTAAGTCATTTCGGTGGAACATGTAGAAATGTTGAAGGAGGTGAAAACTTATGCACTGTACATAGAGAACAGGGAACAGATTCAGACACAGTGAATCAAATCAAGTATACAGAGTTTAAGGAAAAAATATTCTCACGCATAGGGCACAATTAAAACAAAGAGTAACACTAAAGCTTCCTCGGAGACATCTTGACCCCCACCATCTCTCTCTCTCTCTCTCTCTCTCTCTCTCTCTCTCTCTCTCTCTCTCTCTCAGACTGAAACACTACACTCCAGAGCTGCTGCAGCGTTACTGTCAGGCCCTGGACAAGGCCATACAGATCTCCTGCAGGTTCAACATCCCTCCTCTGTCAGGACACACAATCATCATCATGAACGCTTCCTGCATGTATAAAACAGTGCCAGAAGCTGATTTCTGCCTCCCTCCTGAGTCTTCAGACGGAAACCCGGAGAACACAGACCTCTCACCTCGGGTGAGGAAAAATAATCCGACCGTTCTGTGAGCGTGGAGTTTGTCTCAAACGCAAGCCATATACAGTCTCCAAAATTCGGAACATATAAATATTATGTTATTATAGTTAACAATTATTTGCCAAAGGTGAAGTGAATATTGGTGAATAATAATCGAGACGAAGTTGAGATGGTTATTTAAAGGGGAACTGAATGCAAGTTCTTTATCAAAATTCTATTTCTCATGTTATTAAATATCGGAATGCATGTTTGATCGCTATTTTGTCGCTGCTGTAGCAAGTTCTGAGTGTGTGAAATCTGCTCTGTAATAGATCAGTCCATATGTCAAAGCAACGGCCGTAAACGAGATTCGTTGAGACCTGTGCGAGACATCGTAGGACGGAAGTAAAACGTACAGCGGAAATCAAAGTGACTGACATCTGCCAACGTTCCCTGTGTCTGAAATCGCTCACTCGTTCACTACTCCCTACTCCCTGTATAGGGAATTACTCTATAGAGGACTATACAGTGAGCTCATTGGTAAAATGTAAAAACTCTTTCGGACACTAGTCCGTCACGCCGGTATTTACGTCATTACTGTCGCACAATTAAACCGTGCCGGATCAGTCGGCTGGTGGGTTTCAAAATAATAAACACATGCGTGTGTTTTTGTGATAAACCCATATTATACTGAGCGCATTTCCCACATTAATCAATACAAAGTACCTGCAGCTTTCAGTTCTTTTAAATCAAGGCTGAATACTTTTCTTCTTTGCCGCTGCCTTTTATTAAATCACATTTGAGACTTTTAATTTGATTTCTTTCAGCGTGACCGCAATGCATGATGGGATATATTGCTTTGGTTAGTGACCATCGTTGTACACGACTTTTCATGAAGCGTTCTGGGAAACTTTGAGTGCACTATATAGGGTGTAAATAATCCTCACTAAGGTTTCGGACAGCACTACAAAATGGCGTCCTCGCTATATAGTGAGTGGGGAGCGATTTCGGACAAAGGGGTTGTCAAAAAAACGAGCGCACCCTCTTTCGAATGCTGATGTGATCAAGCCGAAAGTTTTGTTTTTGATATTTTGATGGCAATCAGGAAAGTTTGAAAAAAGTAGGCAGTAATCGTCATTTAAACTCGTTTTTGTGCAATACTTCATTTGGAAAACAGTTTTCAAAATGGCGGCGCTGACACTTCACGTTTTGAAGTCTCGCACAAGTCTCGTGAAGATCGCGCGGATAAGCGACGCCTGCCGTGGACCAAATGAACTAAATTCAACACGGCTAAAAACCGAATAGGCCGATAAGTATAATATTTAATTGCGATTAGTTGCCAATACGAGTCACGATATAAGGTTACTAAAACCCAAAACGTAATTGAATAACACTTTAAGAAATAAAGCAAGTTTAAAAATGACTTCAGTTCTCTTTTAAATAATATTAGCTGGCTTTTTTGTGGTCTATCAGATATATTCCATTCAGCTAGCATGATACTGAACGAGTTGAAGACGAGTAGCTGAATGGAATCTATCTGATAGACCATGAAAAAAAAAGCCAGAGATGATTATTATTATATACGCGCACACACTCACTCTCTTCCAGTTTTTCGATGTCTGTTGGTATGTTTTTCTCTTGTAATCAGAGGGAAACTATCAGGGCCTTCTTGACCTTCAGAGAAGCCCAAACATATCAGCATTTCAAATGTGACATTTAATTTCTTTCATTGTAATTATTCTCTTCTAATTCGGCCTCATTTTCTATCAAATGTGCTTCAGAAATGAAAGGGTTACTGTCCTGAAGACATTAAAATCGAGTTATCTAATGAGATTTTGTTTGTTGTCTCTACGGTAGGCTGAGAAGAGTTTAGAGCTGCTCACTCATTGGTTAGGACTTCATTGCTGGGACAGAAGGCCATGGCGGTGTATGTTTATATAGGAAGTAACAGATGACTGACTGGTTAAATCAGATTTTGATTTATAGGGGGGAGGGACTAAAAATTTTTCATCCTAGGCCTCTCGAAGGCCAATGCGAGCTCAACTATGAATCAACGCTGTCAGCGCAACAGTGAGGTCACCTTCCAGCCAGTGTAGTGTTCATCAGTAGTGTTAGCGAATGCTAATAAAGCAGTGAAGCCAGTGCTATTGAAAACTACAGGCTAATGACTTTGAAACTAAGATTTCTGTTTCCAGACTCTTCTTCCACGCTGCACACTCGCTCCAGTATTTTTCACTCAGACTTGAGTATTCATTTCCCTGTGTAATTTACTGAGTTACTTTTAAAATCAACAGCGACACACAACGGTGCGACCTGGCAGCCAAAATTCTCTCAATCTTCCATATTTAACGAAGCAAACCTGCCGGCCATGTTCGTTTACAAATTTTTGCAGTCGCTCGCGAGCACGGAAGTTTTACGTTTCCAATGTGTGACATGTCTTGACAACCATGCAATATCGTAATATTTGAATATGGTATTCAACGCTCATCCTCCATTCGGTAGAGTGACGTAATACATGTAGGATAAACGATACGCTAACAATATTGCATGCTATCAAACCAAATGAATGAAACCTGCTAGAAGGGAAACGGAACATGTTTTTATTTGACTGAAAGTGTCCTGTGTTTATAATAATCACCAATATTCACGGAGCCTGAGGCGGATGGTTGTTTTAGTATAAATACACAGGTGAGTTTTATTTTAAAATAAATCGTATTAAAAAATAATTTATTTCAAACTTCAAAAGCTTCATGTAAATGTAATAACTTTGCAGCGCAGACTTGCGTCACTTATCTTCGCCGAGTCGCACAGAATACTTTGTTTTGAAATCGATAAAATAAATCACAATTCCATCTTTTGAATAGTTTTAAACCAAATTTGGAGCATCTTTTAATGCTTTTAGGAACAGCATTTTCTTTCTTAATTTGTAATTCTTCCTCACTTACAGTGACAAAGTGATTGGATGCCATTTTGCCGAGTTGCTTGAGGTGATTATCGAGAAATTTGAACTATTTCTCGATAATCAGAATCATAGTGCGTGATTTCCTAGAATCACCTGTGTGTTTTATAGTAAACAGTAATCCATATTCCATCCTCATTATTTGTGTTATGCTGTGTAATAACATTCACTGTCTGAAACAATATTTTTACTTCTATTTCAGTTGCAAGTATTTTATTAGTGCAATATTTAGTTGTGCACAGTGGTGCTTGAAAGTTTTTTGAACCCTTAGAATTTTCTATATTTCTGCATAAATATGACCTAAAACATCATCAGATTTTCACACAAGTCCTAAAAGTAGATAAAGAGAACCCAGTTAAACAAATGAGACAAAAATATTATACTTGGTCATTTATTTATTGAGGAAAATGATCCAATATTACATATCTGTGAGTAGCAAAAGTATGTGAACCTTTGCTTTCAGTATCTGGTGTGACCCCCTTGTGCAGCAATAACTGCAACTAAACATTTGCGGTAACTGTTGATCAGTCCTGCACACCGGCTTGGAGGAATTTTAGCCCGTTCCTCCATACAGAACAGCTTCAACTCTGGGATGTTGGTGGGTTTCCTCACATGAACTGCTCGCTTCAGGTCCTTCCACAACATTTCCATTGGATTAAGGTCAGGACTTTGACTTGGCCATTCCAAAACATTAACTTTATTCTTCTTTAACCATTCTTTGGTAGAACAACTTGTGTGCTTAGGGTCGTTGTCTTGCTGCATGACCCACCTTCTCTTGAGATTCAGTTCATGGACAGATGTCCTGACATTTTCCTTTAGAATTCACTGGTATAATTCAGAATTCATTGTTCCATCAATGATGGCAAACCGTCCTGGCCCAGATGCAGCAAAACAGGCCCAAACCATGATACTACCACCACCATGTTTCACAGATGGGATAAGGTTCTTATGCTGGAATGCAATGTTTTTCCTTTCTCCAAACATAACGCTTCTCATTTAAACCAAACAGTTCTATTTTGGGGCGGCACGGTGGTGTAGTGGTTAGCGCTGTCGCCTCACAGCAAGAAGGTCCTGGGTTCGAGCCCCGGGGCCGGCGAGGGCCTTTCTGTGTGGGGTTTGCATGTTCTCCCCGTGTCCGCATGGGTTTCCTCCGGGTGCTCCGGTTTCCCCAAAGACATGCAGGTTAGGTTAACTGGTGACTCTAAATTGACCATAGGTGTGAATGTGAGTGTGAATGGTTGTCTGTGTCTGTGTCAGCCCTGTGATGACCTGGCGACTTGTCCAGGGTGTACCCCGCCTTTCGCCCGTAGTCAGCTGGGATAGGCTCCAGCTTGCCTGCGACCCTGTAGAAGGATAAAGCGGCTAGAGATAATGAGATATGAGATGAGTTCTATTTTGGTCTCATCTGTCCACAAAACATTTTTCCAATAGCCTTCTGGCTACTGCAGAAAATCTTTAGCAAACTGCAGACGAGCAGCAATGTTCTTTTTGGAGAGCAGTGTTTCTCCTTGTAACCCTGCCATGCACACTTTGTTGTTCAGTGTTCTCCTGATGGTGGACTCATGAACATTAACATTAGCCAATGCAAGAGAGGCCTTCAGTTGCTTAAAAGTTATCCTGGGGTCCTTTGTGACCTTGCCGACTATTAAACGCCTTGCTCTTGGAGTGATCTTTGTTGGTCGACCACTCCTGGGGAGGGTAACAATGGTCTTGAATGTCCTCCATTTGTACACAGTCTGTCTGACTGTGGATTGGTGGAGTCCAAACTCTTTAGAGATGGTTTTGTAACCTTTTCCAGCCTGATGAGCATCAACAACGCTTTTTCTGAGGTCCTCAGAAATCTCCTTTGTTCGTGCCATGATACACTTCCACAAACATGTTGTGAAGATCAGACTTTGATAGATCCCTGTTCTTTAAATAAAACAGGGTGCCCACTCACACCTGATTGTCATCCCATTGATTGAAAACACCTGACTCTAATTTCACCTTCAAATTAACTGCTAATCCTCGAGGTTCACATACTTTTTTGCCACTCACAGATATGTAATATTGGATCATTTCCTCAATAAATAAATGACCAAGTATAATATTTTTGTCTCATTTGTTTAACTGGGTTCTCTTTATCTACTTTTAGGACTTGTGTGAAAATCTGATGATGTTTTGGGTCATATTTATGCAGAAATATAGAAAATTCTAAAGGGTTCACAAACTTTCAAGCACCACTGTATATTCTGTACGTCACCCATATCTTTTTCTTTACTGTTTTTTATACGTGTGGGGTTTTTTTTTTATTTTTTTTATATACTTTTTATTGCACTCCCCCATTTATTTATTTATTTATTTATTTATTTATTTATTTTTGTTACTGTTTCTTCCTGACTTTTGTTTGTTTAATATGTAATTTTCCCCACTGAGGGATGAATAAAGTTTCTCGTCTTAACATTGTGCAAACATGTAATTAGTATAATTCAGCAGTTGAAGTGTCGCTGTATGTCCTTGTAAACCTTAAATATCCAGGCATAGGGTCGTTGACAATCGGTTAATCATACACACTTTAGATTTAATTTGAGATGATGAGCAGGAGGAGGTCAGGGGTGTCGGGGCAGAGGTCACATGACTCGCTCTGTGTTTTTAGTTGGCGGAGGTGGCATCGCTGCTGGCCGTGATGATCAGCTACTGCAGTGAGCACACACAGTTCCTCCTGGGAGACGATGATGGTTTACAGGAGATCCAGTTCGAGTCTGATGGGCTTTTGGAGAACGCGAGAAGAGTGGCCAAGCTGGTCTCGGTTAGTCATTTTATATTATATATGTCATGTTTTTTTGTTTTAGCATTTTTCATTGTTTCAGTGTGGTATAAAAATCTGACTCGACTATCAAGAACTATTTTTAATTATACTAATTTACGATAAATTTGAACACCTATATATTGCCTAATTAATTTTCTAACATTAGCCTTATTTATATAAAGCTAATGTTATCATGATTCCAGGAAACACGTAATTACATAAAATATGAAAAGTGAGAAATGAGAGCTTCATGGTTATACCATTGTACTAGATCATGGAATGCTGAAATGTTTGCGTTCACATTTATTCTAACACCATTTGATTTGACTTTTGATCTCCCCTCTCTCTCTGTCAGGAATGTCCAAAAGCGTCTCGGAAGATCATGCACGGCAACTTCTTCTGCAAGCTTCTTGAAGAGAAAACAAAGGTCTCCACTTAAAGTTGACATGAACCCTCATATATTTTTAATACTTTTTTTTAAAAATGGCATTTAAATATAAATATCCTTTTTTTTTTAAAAATATTTTGCATGTTATTGTTTGGTCCCTCAGGTGGATAACATCATCGTGGTGGGTGAATACTATTGGGATCGGGAGACGAGGCATGCGATTCAAAGATTTCGGAAACTCTCCGTCAACGAACCTTTGGTGGTGAACATTTTTCTCAGCCTGGGGTAAGTTCTCTTCAGTTTATGATTTATAGAATAAAGAGAACACACTGAAGATGTGTTCCAGTGGATGATGTGGACTGGAACACAGTGGCAAACTTTTATAAAATGTTTCATTTTTACTGAAGCCATAATAAGTTCCTTTTACTAAATACTATACTTAATTTTTGGTTGTAATACAGTGTCATTGTCTGGATCAGTTTTCATGTTCATAATTAAACTGGAAATGGGCGTGGCCTTGGCGGTACGGTGGTGTAGTGGTTAGCGCTGTCGCCTCACAGCAAGAAGGTCCTGGGTTCGAGCCCCGTGGCCGGTGAGGGCCTTTCTGTGTGGAGTTTGCATGTTCTCCCCGTGTCTGCGTGGGTTTCCTCCGGGTGCTCCGGTTTCCCCCACAGTCCAAAGACATGCAGGTTAGGTTAACTGGTGACTCTAAATTGACCGTAGGTGTGAATGTGAGTGTGAATGGTTGTCTGTGTCTATGTGTCAGCCCTGTGATGACCTGGCGACTTGTCCAGGGTGTACCCCGCCTTTCGCCCGTAGTCAGCTGGGATAGGCTCCAGCTCGCCTGCGACCCTGTAGAACAGGATAAAGCGGCTAGAGATAATGAGATGAGATGGGCGTGGCCTTTACTGGAAACCCTACCACTATACTGAAAAATCGTAAGTTCCGAAACAACAGTGAGCCTCATTTACCAAGCTGTACATGAACAGATTTATGCATAAATAATTTGTATTGAGCATTTACACCAGAAATTTCATATTAATGGAAATCCCATAAATTTGGAAAACGTTGGTATTGTACTCCTGAGTGTGTGTAAATTTACACATAAGACGACTAACTAAAGTAAACCAACTTTATTGACTTCATATAATTGGATTACTGCAAGTGTTTTTTTTTTTTTTTTTTTTTTAATTTATACTAATATATCTCGTCTCATCTCATTATCTCTAGCCGCTTTATCCTGTTCTACAGGGTCGCAGGCAAGCTGGAGCCTATCCCAGCTGACTACGGGCGAAAGGCGGGGTACACCCTGGACAAGTCGCCAGGTCATCACAGGGCTGACACACATAAAATGCAGGGCTTACCCCAAAGTGCAGATAAATGGCACTTCAGCATTGCGCTGCTGCTTGCACACCAAACAAACAAAAAAAAAATCAACCCCGTAAATTGAACAATGCAGAGTACTTTCCATACCTAAATCTCCCCTATTCCCCTCTGAAAATGAGTAATAACTATAGAAATAGGAAGATATTGTAATATATAGGTCGAGACTATCCTGCTACTCAACCCAGAAGTGAAAATCAAGGGTTTCACTGCGTGCACTGACTGCCATTCACAACCATACATAAAACCACGTTCTAGGCGCTGGTCACTAGATGGCGCTGTTGCGTGATTTGATCTTAATTCTGTTCCTAGCATTGGAAAATGAAGAGGCGTGCTACGAAGTGTTTTTTTCGTTTCAAATCTAATTTTGCCCTTTGACGTTGCCCCTTGTATATTTGACGAGGTAAAAAAAAACCCAGCAAATTTAATAATGTTGAATTGTGCCTAAATTAGCACAACTCTGAGGATTGGGTTTTCCAGCAGGACAGTGCTCCATGCCACACAGCCAGTTCAATCAAGGTGTGGATGGAAGACCACAAGATCAAGACCCTGTCATGGCCAGCCCAATCTCCAGACCTGAACCCCACTGAAAACCTCTGGAATGTGATCAAGAGGAAGATGGATGGTCACAAGCCATCAAACAAAGCTGAGCTGATTGAATTTTTACGCCAGGAGGGGCATAAAGTCACCCAAGAGCACCGTGAAAGACTGGTGGAGAGCAGGCCAAGACGCACACAAGCTGTAATTTTAAATGTCAGGGTTATTCCACCAAATATTTATTTGTAAACTCATTCCAAGTTCAAACGTGTTGTTTAAAGTTGAACATGATCTTGAGTTCTATTCTGCATTCAAGGTCTGGAAACACTTCATCTTTTTTATTTTGACCAGTTTTAATTTTCTGCAATTAAATGCTCTAAATGGCAATATTTTATATGTTGAATTTGGGGGAAATGCCAGTAGTTTATGGAACAAAACAAAAATTTTCATTTTCTTCAAACGTACCAATAAATCGTAAAACCAGAGAAACTGACGATTTTGCAGTGGTCTCTTTAATTTTTTCCAGAGCGCTGTTTTTCTGTCCACTTTCACTGGCTATGAGCAATTGCACGCTTTGATAGGCTACTCTACTATTAGGCATATACCATGAGGAGAGAAAGGAAAATGGCGGCACGCATCAAGTTAGATATTTAAAAGTCAAGTATTTCAAAGAAACCGAAATGGCTAAATAAAAGAATATAGACACCCCCCCCCCCCCCCCCCCCCCCCAATCTCCTGTTCCACACTCCAGCCCAGTCGGTGGCAGTAATGCACCTTTTTAGGTTGGTTTGCCAACCACCAAAAAAAAAGAAAAACAAAATGGCGGAGTGTTACACTGAACCAACCGAGAACAAAATAAAAACTCTACTTGAAAACAAAACCCCAAAAAAAAAAAAAATATGGAATGAAAAGTATTTGATGGTAATGTATCTTATTTTTCAAGAATTATTATTATAGCATTTTTCACAAATTGTTCCTGTCATTTCTCAGGTTTGTTTACATTCTAAGCGGAAATGATTTTGTCGGATGTTTATATAAAGTTTTTATTTATTGGATTTGTAAAAATAAAAAATGCTCTGTTTCTCAAAATCCAGTGAATGCGGATAGAAATGTTATTTCCCAGCTGGGAGGTCCGTATGGTGAAATACCGTGACCGAGGTCTTGAAAGTACTGAGCGAGGCCCTCTGGGCGGAGGTCAGTATTCAAGGCCGAGGTCACGGTATTTCACCATACGGACCGACCTTAAGCTGGTAAATAATATATTTTATTTTTTTCTTTATCAAATTCTAACAGAAAACGAGAGCGCCCGAAAGGGAAAACCGAGCCGGGCCGCCATTTTGAATCCTCATTCACGGCTGTAATGCAAATGGCTTCCTCCTCGGTATACAAGTGCACTTCCATGGCAGGAAAAAAACTACATTTTGCCGCCTATGTAGTCCCCTATTTATACAAAATTTGAGTCATTCAGGATTCAGCCATGTTTTTGCTCGGCGTTAGCAACAGTTACAGGTTTTTAGCTTTCTCCTGAAATGTTTTCTTTTATTTCTTCTTCCTCAGGGTAGTAAAACTCGCTTTCGCTGTGAACACTGTCGTTATCGCTATCCATGCTGTAAAATTAATGCTGTTCTCCTGAGAAATGCGAAAATAAAGGATTTATAAGATTTTTGATAATCTTATAAATAAATCTTATAAAAAAAAGATAAACGTTGGCAAAAAATGCTACTATGTTTGTTGTTGTGAATGAGCGAGTCACCAGAGGTCCGTAACTGGGGTCCGTATCGTAGGATACTGACCTGCTCGCCAGCCAATCAGAGCGCAGGATTTGATGGAAACCGGACCGCAAAAAAAAAAAAAAGTTATTCCACTCAATCTCGTCGTACATGGATTATAGACAACTCAGTGCTACGTGCCTCGTTGCCCAGCAGCTCATGTACAACTCGATTTCGTGGAATAACTTTTGCGGAGACGGAGTTATAAAGCTCTGTGCACTGTCTGTGTACGCTATATGGAGCAGTGGCTTAAAATATGAACACCTCTTTCCTTTGTTTGTGGAGAAATATGATGTGGGGTTTTTATTTTTATTTATTTAGTTTTTGAAACCTCAGTGTGGCATGTGGTGAAGATGTATATAATGTAAATCAAAGTCTTAACTTTTTTTTTCAAGTATGTTTTATCTGCTCAATCCAACTGATGTATTTGTATTTGGTTACACTTCTATTTTCTTGATTTTCAGTAATATTTGGGACGACACTGAAGCGGATTCTAAAATGGTGAACTTGCACGGCTTCAGCGAGCAGATCCTCAGGTAACGCCACATCCCTTGATGATCTGTCACATTGATGATCTCGTGGTATATTTACAAATATAGATTTACGACACATTAAAGTCCAGTGTGAGCAGGATGGAAAATATTTACTAATTATACTGAAGTGAAAGTGTAGATACTGTTTCAAAATCTCGCTCAGTTAGACATGAACGTTTCCAGCTAAAGATGTGCTCACGTGACACTCAGTGGCCCTTAAATGGCCCTAGGTTATTAAATGATGTGTGGTCTAAAACTAATGTCCATAAATTCCATCAGCAGATGTCTGTCTGGTCAAACTCGCGTCTGATGGTGTGTAAATTTACACGTGGCATTTTAACAGCCTGAAAAATGCTCCGTTAGTGCAGTCATTCAGTATCCATATTTATATTGAGTATAGCAAGTAAAGCGATATACTTCACAATCAAACGGCAAATAAATTGAATAATCGTAATTGCACCTGTAGGACAGAATGTCAGTGATGGGGTTTAGCTGGAGTTTGTGTGAATCAGAGGTGCAGATGTGGCTCGGTTATTGTATTGTGTCGTTGTGTATTGCCTCATGGTGATATTAAAATGAATTCTTTTCCTGCAGGTTCATTTCTGAGCGCGGTTCCTCCAGATTTTTGGATCATGTAGAACAAATCGACAAACTGCACAACATTCCTCCTCCAGCAGGTTCTACGGCAAAACCAGAGAGAACCAGCGATGTCATGCCCCTGCCTGCGGTTCCCAAACTCCGGTACCTCCAAACACATCATTAATGAAGAAAATGTCTGTGTATGAATGAAGTGCCAGAGTCCAGCTCCAAAAAATACAAATAGTGGGACAAAGTAAAGGAAACAAGTTTAAAAAATAAAATAAATAGTGCAGAATAGGAAATAAGACTTGAATAAATAATGAAGAACATGGGGGGAAAAAATCTGAAAAAGCAAAAGTTAGTGATGGAAATGAAGTGCGATTTAAAAATGTTCTATATCAGAAGAAAAAAGGAGAGAAATAAGGGTGAAATAATAATAATAATAATAATAATAATAATAATTTATTATTATTTTTAATTGTTTTTAAAGGGGGGGGGAGGGGTGTCAGACAAAAACAAAGTTCAGGAAATAATGATTTAAAATAAAGTCTATGAGAGAGAATGGAGGAAATGTCTGAAAAAAGGAAAGGGTAAAGAAATAACTCTCTTATTAAAAAAAAAAAAAATCTCAGAGAAAATGAGACAGTCAGCGACAGCGTATCTCACTCCGCCCCCGTCTAGTCCAGAAGGAGTGATCGAAAGTGGTCCACGTTCCTTGCACAATAAATGTTGACGCTATATATAGAAGTGATATCCACCCTCGGAATACCGACCTATTTACCAGAAAGAATCCAAAACAGCGAAGAATTGACCGAGAAGAAGTGATTTTTGTTGAACTGCTCATTAAGGCTTAACGGGGAACCGAAATCATTTTTAAACTTGCTTTATTTCTTAATTAACGTTCAATTACGTTTTTGGTTTTATTAACCTTTTGTATTGTCAAGTCAACTTTGTCAAATATACTATACATGCTCGACATACAGCACAGACGAAATATCAGTCCTCTCTGACCCACGGTGCAAACTGGCAATGCAATAAATAAAAATGGAATAATTGAGAAAAAAAACAATAAATAGGAACTAGACAGAAACTAAACACTCAGACAAACAATATAAACAGTATAAACACTAGATAAGAACAAGACATGGACTAAACACTCAGACAATATAAACAGTATAAACACTCTAGATATGAACTAGACGTAGACTAAACACTAGTGCTGTCAAGCGATTTAAAATATTTAAATATTTAATCGCGATTAATGTCGCGACTGTCATAGTTAACTCGCGATTAATCGCACATTTTTGTCACATGAAAAACCATTGTAATTCTCTTATCAGCATAAAAAAGTGAATGGGCTTGCTTTGTACCAATGTTTTTTTTAAATTTATTTATTTTTTTTATTTTATTGCAGAGCATAACACGTCTTGTCACAGCCACTGACATCCATAACTTCCATATTAGATGAGAAAACCAAGGGATGAAAAATAAAGTGCATATCACTGTGAAAATAAAAAAAGTTTTATTTTACTCTTCATTAGTTTCTTTTGAAGAGAAGTATTTGCCATAAAAGAAGAAAAAAAACAGATAACAAAAATAAAAACATTCATCATACGTTCAAAAACGTTCATCATAGTGTGGCACTGTATTCTCTAATTCTCACTGCTTATAACTCTACACCCCCCCGGTGGAGATGAGCTGGGAAACTGAAGACTGAAGGAACAGTATTGAAAAGTATTTTTCCAGTCTCACCTGTGAAAGGTAATCCCATGTGATCTCGTTTGGACGGTAAACCTGTTGGTACAGTTAAACGCAGCACATGAATGAGGCATCTTTATTCTCGGCTACTGTCTAGACGCTATACCAGAGACGGCTGAAGAATCTCCACTTTGCCACATCCAATATGGCAGCGAGGATGTTTATATGTCTCTGCCTTTCTCCATCACTCACACGTACTCTTATTGAAGCAGCGCGCGACAAGCCTCAACAGGAACTGCGGGTGACTCGCAGGGCCAAACTAGAATTTGCGTTAACGGCACTATTTATTATTTTTTTTTTAAAATCGCGATAAATTGAGATCGCGTTATCGCGTTAACTTTGACAGCACTACTAAACACTCATATATATATATATATATACACACACACACGCACGCACGCACGCGCGTGCAAATTGGTTCAAATAACCAAACAGTCAAGGGCACTTGAGGTATAGCAGGTAAACATGAAATAAGCAGAATAAACAAACTAGCAGCTGTTAAGGTGAGGTAGTGCGGAATAGTGCAAATGAGCGAGGTAAAGTGAGGTCCCTGAGTTCAGTGTGTTAATGAACGATGAGATATATGTGTGTGTGTGTTTGGGGGGGAACCTGTGAGGATGACATGTCCGATGCTGAAGGGGGGGCAGGGGGGTGTGCGAGCAGAATCTGTGGTAGGGGGCAGAGGGGGGCAGAGGGGCAGAACAGGGAGGGAGTTGAGCCTCCTGACTGCCTGGTGAAAGAAACTGTTCTTGAGCCTGCTGGTTTTGGCCCGGAGACTCCGCAGTCTCCTCCCCGACGGCAGCAGACTGAAGAGGCTGTGAGATGGGTGGGTGGGGTCACCTGCAATCCTGATGGCTTTGCGGGTGAGGCGGGAGTTATAGATATCCTTGAGAGAAGGGAGAGAGACACCAATGATCCTCTCAGCTGCTCTCACTCGTGTGTGACTCGTGTGTGTGATATATAGTATAATATACGCACACACTCTATCTGTCTGTCTGTCTGTCTGTCTATCTATCTATCTATGAAAACGTTCAGACTGCACCCTGAAACGACACAGATCCAATTTTTTCACATGCGACCCAGGCCGCTTGGATATGTGGTCCTAATTCCGATGCATATCCGTTATTTTCACATGCGACTGCAGTCTGACCGGACAGGTCGCATTCATGCGACCTACACGTCATCAACAAGAGACAAACGTCACTATTCTGCGTTGGCTAATCCCGCCTCTTTGGTGGAAAACAACAACATTTGTACAGTTTTCAGAATTTAAATAGACTTTTATAGAATTGATCAAGCTAATGGTGGATTTGGTAGGGACCTGGATGTTGATCTGTTAGCCTGATTAAATAAAACAGTTTCTATAACTGATTTATAACTTAAACCATCCTGTATTACAAGATTATAAGATTGTTCTGGAAATTTCCAGTAATTTACACCTTCGGTCTCATTACTCTGCTGCCCACATTAATCAGATTATTGTGCGAGTTCCGCCGCCGCCACAAAAACCACATCGCCAGGTCTCGCCTCATCTCCATCGCAAACTGCACTGGTGTTTCTGCACCTTGAGCCAGCGCTGAGAGAAGCTGCAGAATTCAGCTGGCTATAAACAATCTAAATAAATATTTATAAAAATGTAGAAAAAGTTTATTAATATGACGAAATAAATATGTGCAAATTATTAAGCCTGAATTAAGAGTTTGGTAATACAGCGGCCGTATCCCAAATGACTGCCTACTGAAGCTCGAGTGCACTATATAGAGTTTAAAAATCCATTACTTCCTAGTAACATGTAGTGCACTTATATAGAAATTAGAGAGACATTTAGGAGTCAACCCTCGTTACCAGGCTACACGTTTTCATTTCAGTTCAGAAACAAAAACACACACGAGACCTCACACTTTAACACTAACCAGATAATTAAACAAGCAAACAAAAAGAAATCATTAAACATGAAGAGTGCGCTTTTTTTTTTTGTTTACGTATTACGTAGATGTGCTTATTACGTGTCAATTTGCGCATGCGGGACACTTTTGGGTCGTTTTCCGTTCATGTTGGAGATCGCATACAAGTCTCATATAATTGGTAATGTGAACGGCCTAACAAAAAAAATTGGATTTCACAACAAATCGGATATGGGTCGTTTCAGGTTGCAGTCTGAACGTAGTGTAATATATTACACTTATCAGCCTTTTCGGTTTTTAGCCGTGTTGAATGTAGTTTGTTTGGTCCACAGCAGGCGTCGCTTATCCGCGCGATCTTCACGAGATTTGTGCGAGACTTCAAATGTGAAGTGTCGGCGCTGCCATTTTGAAAACTGCTTACACAGCGGCCAGATCGCCATCTCATTCCAATTTAGATTAATTTCGAGATTTGCCAGCTTCATCAGTGATGGAGATTATTCCATACGACTTCGAACCAACGTAGAGTAGAGAAGAGTTGGAAAGGTGACAGGATAAGGACGAGTCCGTCACGCTGGTGTTTACATCATTACTGTCTCATGATTAAAACGTGCCAGATCAGGCAGCTGGTGGGTTTTCAAAATAATAAATACATGCGTGTATTTTTGTGATAAATACATATTATACTGAGCGCATTTCCCACATAATCCTCACTAAGGTTTCGGACCGCGCTACAAAACGGCGTCCCCACTGTATAGTGCCCTGTATAGTGAGTAGGGAGTGATTTTGGCCACAGGGAAAACTTCCGGCTTGATTACGTCAGCACTCGAAAGAGGGCACGCGCGTCTTTTGACAGCGTTAGCAGATGGCAGTCACTTTGATTTCCGCTGTACGTTTTACTTCCGTCCTACGATGTCTCGCACAGGTCTCAACGAATCTTGTTGACGGCCATCGCTTTGACGTATGGACTGATATATTCCAGAGCAGATTTCACACTCAGAACTTGCTATAGCAGCGACAAAATAGCGATCAAACATGCATTCCGATATTTAATAAAATTAGATAAATAGAATTTTGATAATAATTTGCCTTCAGTTCTCCTTTAATTAGTCCATAACTTCATTAATAATTGTAATGAAGCAAATCTGGGTAGAAGTTACAGGAGATGCACCCTAGGTCCCCCTACCTTCCTGCCAGAAAGAATCAAAATGGGTGAAGAATTGAGGGAGAAGAAGTGATTTGTGTGGAAACTGCTCATTAGGGATTGATTTAATTACTCCATATCTTCATTATTAATTGCAGTTATGCAAATTTGGGTAGAAGCTATCTATATGCACCCCAGGCAGACCGACCTTCCTGCCAAAAAGAATAAAAATCAGTGAAGAACTGAGGGAGAAGAGGCGATTTTCGTGAAATGTCGACAACGCTGGACGGTCAATGGGTGACGCGTGATGGCATAAACTCATCACCTGTCGGCCGGATGAGAATAATGATGAAAAGAAAAGTGTAGAAAGTCAAGATTTCCTTCACTTAAAAAAAACCCGAAACATTTATTACTTTATTAGAATCAGAATCGAGTTTATTGCCAAGTCTGTTCTCACATACAACGAATTTGCTTTGGTGATTTTGGTTTTTGAACAGTGAAGATTAAAAAAAAAAAAAGTAATGATATATAAATAGAATAAAAAGAATCTAATTTGAAAAGTGGGCATATTTTAAGGAGTATGTGTATGGGTTTTCGACCCAAGCTGTACAGTACATTCCGGACTGTGCAAAAACGGGTCACATGATGGTGATATGAATGTGCGGTGGGCTATACGGTAAATAGCCAAGCTGTACAGCGTGAGCTGGAATGTACAGTAAAAGTTCACAGACTGAAGATGACCATGAAATGTGCAAAATGGCCACTCAGAGACAAGATGCTTTAATGTTAGAGTGAGTGTGTGAGGTTCGAGTTTAGAGTTGGTGGGGTCTTGGGCCTTATTGATGAGGCAACTGTAGCGGGGGGAAAAACTGGCCTTATCGCATGAGGTTTTGGTTCTAATGGACCGCAATCTCCTACCAGAGGGGAGTGATTCAAAAAGGTTATTATTAAACTTGTATTATTTATTACTTTTATTAAAGCTGTACTGCTTTTCAGATTTTAAGTGTAGGTCAGCAAAAGAATTTTCCTGACACCCAATTATTTTTGTTTAGTGGATTGAAAGCTACTGAATTCAAATCTTAGACTTCCAGTTTTATGAGGTGTTGTGGTTTAAAAAAAAAAAAAAGTTAATGAATTTATCTCCACGAGGCCCTAAATTCTCTGCTATTTTTTCCTGCTTCACCATGACCCAATACAAGATACTACATGCATCACATCACGTGGTGGGCTTTCCCCGTTTGCGCAAGGCATTATGAGATACAAATTTGAAACAGGAGAGAAAAATGGAGGATGTGAGTGTGCGAATGAAACGTGAAAGACCGACTACAGTAACGGAAAGAAAGTGAGAAGAAAAGACGTTATGTTCTATACGAAGGAAAGGAAACGCAGGACCAAACTAATAAATATTGGCGCTCGGCGAGCACCTCGGTGTGATCAGCTGTTCGTTTAGCGACAGAATGATGGAAGTCAGTGCACGCTCAAAGGGAAACCTGTAGATGGCAGTAATGCAACACTGTGGATGCAAAAGAAGAAGGTAAACCTGCACATGCGCACACGGACTTCCTCTGTCTGCTTGACTGCGTGAAGAAGCGAGCAATTTCATGCACATTATTTGCTTTAATCCCCTCAAATTAAATAACTTCCCAGCCACAGAACAGAACGGCCTGATATTTTGTGAGATATTACAGAAATAAACATCTATCACAATCACCACATTTCAGACGGAACTAAATTTCACCGATTTTATGAAACCGAAAGGCCGTCTAGCTTTATCAATTAATACTGCACTAATTAGGTTTTGTTGCTTTAATATTTGGATCATTTTTAATCATTTTCTTGGAGTTTTATAATTTCCATAAACACAAGTTATTCCACGAAATCGAGTCGTACATGAGCTGATATCTGGCAAGGCGCGTAGCACAGAGTTGTCTGTAATCCATGTACAAGAAGATTGAATGGAATAACTTTTTTTTTTCTATCCGCATTAACTGGATTTTGAGAAACAGAGCATTTTTATTTTTTGCAAATTCAATAAATAAAAGCTTTTATACAAAATGTCTGATAATCATTTCCACTTTGAAATGTAAACAAACCGGCGAAATGACAGGAGCAAATTGTGAAAAATACGATAATTCTTGAAAAATTTAAAATTGTTCTTCCCATCAAATACTTTTTTATTCCATATTTTATTTCTTTTTTTTGGGGGGGGAGGGGGGTTGTTTTCGAGTAGAGTTTTTTTCCATCCTTGGTTGGTTCAGCAACACGCTCCACCATTTTGTTTTTCTCTACTCACGGTATATGAGCTGATATCCTAGTAGTAGAGTAGCCAATCAGAGCTCATGATTGCTCATATCCAGTGAATGTGGATAGAATAATTAGTTATATTTTAGAGAAATGACAAAGTGGGGTAAAGATGTACTGAAATATATATTTTGAGTAATTATAAGGTTAATTTTATTTGATAGGTTCTATTTCTCTGAGAGTTAGAGAGAGTCTGGGGAAGTGAAACCGTAAACGCCTTCACGTCTTCCTCTTTGCATTGTCAGGTGGCATGGCGTGCGTGTCTTCATCTCGTCTACGTTCAGAGACATGCACGGCGAGCGAGACGTCCTGGTCCGCAGCGTTTTCCCTGAGCTGCGGCGGCGAGCGGCTCCCTTCTGTCTCCACCTACAGGAAGTGGACCTACGCTGGGGCGTCACCGAGGACGAATCCGCACGCGCCGCTGAGATCTGCCTCCAGGAGGTCTGTCGCTCTCAGGTGCTGCTGGGAATTCTGGGAGAGAGATACGGCCTGAGGCCGCCTCGGCCCTCGCTGCCTGACCTGCCTCACTACAGCTGGGTAGGAACTGAAGGAAAAATCATTTTTTATTAATTATTGCAATGAATTAATTACTAACTATTGCATTATTTTCATTTCCATGTGATACCCAGTAACCTGGTGTCTGGTCACAAAATCGCATCAAGTTTCTTCCTTCTGTATCTTTTTTATACTTTACAACAAAATATTCCGTGACGTATTTATAGTGTGGTGTTTGTAGATAAATACGTTACAGCTGTATAAAGTGTATAAATGTTCTTTCGGTTTGATATTTTACCCTTCTTACTGCGTATGATTTGTCCTTTTAAGTACAAAATAAATTTAACTTTTATTAAAAGAATTAAGAAAAACTAGATAGAGACTGACTCAAGTCACAGTAAAGCCTCGGTCACAACCGGCCGTACGTGCTCCTACGGCCAGTCTACGTGCAAAAAACGCAAGAAATGCACGGAGGGCGCGCATGTGATGTGCTGATTTTCAAGCCGTAGACTGGCCGCAGACCGGCCGCAGAGGTTCTTTGTCATGTCAAACAAACTCTACGGGTGCTTACATTTTTTTTTCAGGTTGCAAGACAAACTTACGGCCAACGTGCGTCTTTCTCTACGAACAAAAAAAACGCAGCGATTTGGGAAATGCCAAAAATCGTACGGCCAAAAAATCATACGTCCGGTTGTGACCTAGGCTTAATTTGCACTAACTGTTACAAACCGGGACGTCTCCTCACTGCATCCTCACTGCATCCAGAACGGTAAGAGATAGAGAATGATGCTTAATGAGGAAAAGTTGCGGCCTGCTGCCCTGAACAAGATTTAAAAAAATAAAAATTCTGATTGAAAAAATCATGAAAATTGACAGAGTTATAAGTGACTGAAAAAAATTGTTTTTCATGAATCATTCCGGATCAGTGATCCAGATCAGCACCAAAAGTCATAGCAATGTAATTCAGCCCAGAGGGATCCTTCATGTGAAATTTGATGATTGGTTGAAAAATGAGGGAGAGATAGTGTCCTAAAAAAGTTAGAAGAATAATAAGAGAAGAAAGTAGAAAGCTCCTGAGTGAGAGTAACAATTTGCACCAGCACTGCTAGCTCAAGTTAACTCAACAGAATGAAAAAAAACCTAGAATAAATAATCTAGTCTTGCTTTTCCAGACAGTTAAATTCTTTTTTTTTTTTTAATCACTTTAATTTTAGTTGTAAGTGACATGGGACAAAAAAAATAGACATTTGAATTATTATTATTATTATTATTATTAATGTATATATTTTTTTAATTTAATAAAACCAACGTAACATGACCCTGTTGATGTGCTGATATCCAAACCCTCAGTCTAACAGTAAAATGTATTTTTAATTTCACACCATCACAGAACGCCATCATTCAGATAAACCCATCATATACTTCATCTCATCTCATTATCTGTAGCCGCTTTATCCTTCTACAGGGTCGCAGGCGAGCTGGAGCCTATCCCAGCTGACTACGGGCGAAAGGCGGGGTACACCCTGGACAAGTCGCCAGGTCATCACAGGGCTGACACATAGACACAGACAACCATTCACACTCACATTCACACCTACGCTCAATTTAGAGTCACCAGTTAACCTAACCTGCATGTCTTTGGACTGTGGGGGAAACCGGAGCACCCGGAGGAAACCCACGCGGACACGGGGAGAACATGCAAACTCCACACAGAAAGGCCCTCGCCGGCCACGGGGCTCGAACCCAGGACCTTCTTGCTGTGAGGCGACAGCGCTAACCACTACACCACTGTGCCGCCCACATCATATACTTAATTGTGATATTTTTATTTTCTGTATTTTTTTTTTTTTTTTTATAATCTTCAGTACTTTCAGTAATGCCTCATAGAGAACCGAGAAAGTGCTCGTATACAGAAATGACCGATTTATAATATGATTGAAGGTATTTCATGACTATTATTCAGAACAGTAGTGCACAGGTAATCGAATGAATGAAATTAGTAGTGCACAGGCAGTCCGATGAATGAATGAATTAATACTGCCCAGGTAATCTGATAAATTATTTTTGGAATTATATCGCAGTTTAATGTGACGTAGTTAAAGAGTTATGGCTTTTATATTTCTGTCTGTCAGTTGAAGTCGGCTCCTGACGGTCTGTCAGTCACAGAAATGGAGATTCGTCAGTTTCAGGCCGTGTTTCCTGATTCTGCTCAGAGCCGCATGTTCTTCTACTTCAGAGCTCCTCAGCTGCTCAGGTACGGACTCGCCTCCTGACCTTCTCACAGCGTCCGGACTAGATCACGATTTTGTAAAGACAAGGCTCTGTATGTCACTCTGAGCACACGCTTTAATCCTTTTTAGCTTTAAATAAATGCTGGAATATCTGAAGTGCAGCATTATAATAGATTTATTGAATATAAAGGAAGTATACACTACCGTTCAAAAGTTTGGGGTCACCCAGACAATTTTGTGTTTTCCATGAAAAGTCACACTTTTATTTCCCACCGTAAGTTGTAAAATGAATAGAAAATATAGTCGAGACATTTTTCTGGCCATTTTGAGCATTTAATCGACCCCACAAATGTGATGCTCCAGAAACTCAATCTGCTCAAAGGAAGGTCAGTTTTATAGCTTCTCTAAAGAGCTCAACTGTTTTCAGCTGTGCTAACATGATTGTACAAGGGTTTTCTAATCATCCATTAGCCTTCTGAGGCAATGAGCAAACACATTGTACCATTAGAACACTGGAGTGAGAGTTGCTGGAAATGGGCCTCTATACACCTATGGAGATATTGCACCAAAAACCACACATTTGCAGCTAGAATAGTCATTTACCACATTAGCAATGTATAGAGTGGATTTCTGATTAGTTTAAAGTGATCTTCATTGAAAAGAACAGTGCTTTTCTTTCAAAAATAAGGACATTTCAAAGTGACCCCAAACTTTTGAACGGTAGTGTACGTTTGGTACTAAATAAAACGACATGCTGTTTTTGGACAATAAGCAAACACGGGGTGTTGTGATGAAGTGGAGATCCTGTTAATATCCTGAAGTTGATTATTTTTCTATAACGGCACATCCTGAAGATTTTGCCATTTGAAAACCATTAAGATTTTTTATTTAATTAAAAAATGAAGCATCATATTTTGTAACATTTTATTGTGGAAAGTCCATGAGACAATTCATTCCTTTTGTATAATTATGCGTCTTTAAAACTGTAAAGCAAAATTTAGATTTTCCCCCTCCTTTCCAGTTGTTAATTATTTTTACAAACATGTAAAAAAAAAAATTTTTTTTTAATGCAACATCAGTTTTGCTGGAAGTTATTGTATTAATGATTCCTTTTTCTTTAGCTCAATGCCTGAGGCTTGGAGAGACGACTTTGCAGCTGAATCTGCGGAAACTGCAGCTAAAATGAATGAACTGAAGGAATGGATCAGGAACAACGACTTCAGAGTGACGGAAAAGTCAGTACAAGATCCGGATTATTTCTAATACTCTGTTTTTTTAAATAAATCTGGTCTGTCGGTTTTATGTACGTTCTCATCTGCTAAACTCTGAGAAAGACACCAGATGAAAATAATTAACTGTAGAAGACGATTTTATTCCTGTACGATGATATTAATACAGCAAAAGTTCAAAAGGAGTTATGATTAGGGCTTTATTTATGCTTTATGAGGTATTATTCGAGATCAGAACGCCTATAGAGTTGTGTTAATGAGTGATTCAAAGTGATATGTAAATGATGTTTAATTTAAATGAGTTTCACAGAAAGTGTTACGATGTTCTTTACTGTTGAATTAAATTTTATTTTGGTATAGCACTTTTAACAGTGGACATTGACGCAAAGCAGCTTGACCGAAATCTGTAAGTTCACTGATTTCTTCTCTCTGTTTCCCTGTAGTTATCCGTGTGAGTGGGGCGGAGTCGTAGACGGAAAAGCATACGTTAAAGCTCTGGAGGATTTTGCAAAAGCTGTGATGGAGGATCTGTGGTCAGCAATACAGACGCTTTTTGTGGAGGTCAGGCATTAAAATAAAAAACAAAACAACTAAATTTAATCGAGTTAAAGATACATTTACTTAATTCTACAATACAGTTTCCAGGTGATTGAGATAAGGCAGTCTGAAACGGAGTAATTTACGTTTATACAACGAGTTTAGTTTTAAACAATGCTTCCTTCACTGGAACAGAGGCCACACCCATTTACTAGACTGACAATCAGAGGCCACACCTCCTGAACTGAAATTAAGTCACACAGGCTAGACCTCTTTAAATGAAATTAAGTCACGGAGGCCACACATCCTTGGATGAAATTAAGACATAAGACACAGCCCTTTTAATGGACTGACAGGCCCAGAGACCACACCTCCTTGAAGTTAAGATAGAGTCCACACCTCTTTAGATGAAATAAACAGGCACCGAGGCCACACCTCTTTTAGATGAAATTAAGACATAAAGGCCACAACCCTTTGAATGGACTGATGGGCCCAGAGGCCACACCTCCTTCAATAAAGTTAAAACGTATAGGCCAAACCTCCTTAGATGAAACTCAGAGGGAGGCCACACCTCCTTAGATGAAACTGAGAGGTAGGCCACACCTCCTTAGATGAAACTGAGAGGGAGGCCACACCTCCTTAGATGAAACTAAGGGAGAAGGAGGCCACACCTCCTTAGAAGAAACTAAGGGAGAAGGAGGCCACACCTCCTTAGAAGAAACTAAGGGAGAGGGAGGCCACACCTCCTTAGAAGAAACTAAGGGAGAGGGAGGCCACACCTCCTTAGAAGAAACTAAGGGAGAGGGAGGCCACACCTCCTCCTTAGAAGAAACTAAGGGAGAGGGAGGCCACACCTCCTCCTTAGAAGAAACTAAGGGAGAGGGAGGCCACACCTCCTCCTTAGAAGAAACTAAGGGAGAGGGAGGCCACACCTCCTCCTTAGAAGAAACTAAGGGAGAGGGAGGCCACACCTCCTCCTTAGAAGAAACTAAGGGAGAGGGAGGCCACACCTCCTCCTTAGAAGAAACTAAGGGAGAGGGAGGCCACACCTCCTCCTTAGAAGAAACTAAGGGAGAGGGAGGCCACACCTCCTCCGATGAAACTAAGGGAGAGGGAGGCCACACCTCCTCAGATGAAACTAGCGGAGGCGGAGGCCACACCTCCTCAGAAGAAACCAGCGGAGGCCACACCTCCTCAGAAGAAACCAGCGGAGGCCACACCTCCTCAGAAGAAACCAGCGGAGGCCACACCTCCTCAGAAGAAACCAGCGGAGGCCACACCTCCTCAGAAGAAACCAGCGGAGGCCACACCTCCTCAGATGAAACTAGCGGAGGCCACACCTCCTCAGATGAAACTAGCGGAGGCGGAGGCCACACCTCCTCAGAAGAAACCAGCGGAGGCCACACCTCCTCAGAAGAAACCAGCGGAGGCCACACCTCCTCAGAAGAAACCAGCGGAGGCCACACCTCCTCAGAAGAAACCAGCGGAGGCCACACCTCCTCAGAAGAAACCAGCGGAGGCCACACCTCCTCAGAAGAAACCAGCGGAGGCCACACCTCCTCAGAAGAAACCAGCGGAGGCCACACCTCCTCAGAAGAAACCAGCGGAGGCCACACCTCCTCAGAAGAAACCAGCGGAGGCCACACCTCCTCAGAAGAAACCAGCGGAGGCCACACCTCCTCAGAAGAAACCAGCGGAGGCCACACCTCCTCAGAAGAAACCAGCGGAGGCCACACCTCCTCAGAAGAAACCAGCGGAGGCCACACCTCTGTAACTGAAATTAAGACACGGAGGCCAGATCACCTTTACTGAGATTGATCGTTATAGTGGCTAAGCTTCTTTGATTGTGATTGACAGGTAGAGAGGCCATACCTCCTTCACTGTGACTGACAGACAGCAAGACGCATGCCCCTTTTACCAGACAGATAGGCACAGAGGCCACGCCTCCTTCACTGTGAAGACTGGCTGTATGATCAGATGACCACCATGTGACCGTCCTCAGAGTTCTTGTTTTCTCTCTTGACCCGATCCTTAGGAATCCGATGAGGTGGATCTGACGGTGGAGATTAAAGAGCAGGAAGTGCACCAGGATGCTCAGCGGCGGCAGTTTTACGGCAGAACGAAGCTGCTTTCAAAGGCAAAACAGAGAATCGAGGAATGTCAGCAGAAAGGCGGGGTTCTGCTGGTGGAGGGCGGGGCTGGCGTCGGCAAAACGGCTTTCATGGTAAGTTTATTTTTTACTCGTTTATGGCATCTGACAGAAATGGACAGAGTCACAGTCCTCTCTCTCTCTCTCTCTCTCTCTCTCTCTCTCTCAGGCTGCGTTGGCTCACACGCTCCAAACTCCAGACAAGATGAAAAAAGTACCGATGTGTGATGTCATATCCTACTCTACAGCTGCTAGCCAATCAGCTTCTGGGGTTGAGCCCCTCCTACGCTGCCTGGTCCAATGGTTGAGGAAGAGGAAGCAGCAGGAGGAGGAGCTTCCTTCCAGCACACCTTACAAGTGAGGGATGTTTACTCTTCTCGGTAGCAGAATGTGTATTTTTGGTAGAACGTATCGGGAGGATTCGCGGTTGCGTTGTGGGAAAATTTTCCGTCATGTAGAATGCGGAAGTGTGAAAATTTCTCATGGAAAATAAAAGGTGAGTGTTCCACCCTGGCAACAAGGAAACCCAGAGTTTTATACCTTTTTTTTTTTAAATAAATTATGTAAAGGGGCGGCACGGTGGTGTAGTGGTTAGCGCTGTCGCCTCACAGCAAGAAGGTCCTGGGTTCGAGCCCCGGGGCCGGCGAGGGCCTTTCTGTGTGGAGTTTGCATGTTCTCCCCGTGTCCGCGTGGGTTTCCTCCGGGTGCTCCGGTTTCCCCCACAGTCCAAAGACATGCAGGTTAGGTTAACTGGTGACTCTAAATTGAGCGTAGGTGTGAATGTGAGTGTGAATGGTTGTCTGTGTCTATGTGTCAGCCCTGTGATGACCTGGCGACTTGTCCAGGGTGTACCCCGCCTTTCGCCCATAGTTAGCTGGGATAGGCTCCAGCTTGCCTGCGACCCTGTAGAAGGATAAAGCGGCTAGAGATAATGAGATGATGATGAGATGAAATTATGTAAAGGAAACAGAATCTGACCTTTACTAGAACCCTGTGGAACTCCGTGTAGTATTTAGAGAAACTGAGAGTAAATGCAATGTTTGTTAACAGAGGTCTGCTGTCGGAGTTACTCTCGCATCTGAAGGAGGTGAAGAAAGGACGATCTCTCGCTTTACTCATCGATGGAGCGGATTTGGTGCACGATGCTACAGGGCAACGAATTTCCGAATGGATACCACAACGCGTTCCTCAGGTAACACGTTCACACAGTAATAGCATTCACACCTATCTAGGGAAATATTATGAAAAGAATAAAAAACTGTGTTGTATTATTGTAAACTAATAAACAACTAGCTGTGTAATGAAGAGGTGCTACTTTTAAGGTGATTGTTTTCCTATCACTGCACGTCCCGAAGTGTTTTATTCTTCTTGAACCACAGCAATTCTCCAACAATTAAAATTTTATTTAAAAAAACAAAAACAAAAAATGACGAGGTTTATTTTTTATGTCTTTAGATTTTAAGTTGTGAAATGTCTCACTATAAACGATCATGAACGTTCTGTTCATCGTACCTCACAGGGTGTGTGCCTGGTCCTGAGCGTCGCTACGGATTCAGTTCTCCACAACATTATGAGCAAAAATAAAAGCTGCACGCTGTTTGCGCTGGGGCCGTTACTGCTGCCGGACCGGAAAGAGATTGTCCAGAAGGAGCTGAGTGTGTACGGGAAGAAACTGAGTGATTCCGCCTTCAATAACCAGGTCTGAGATTACGTTACACATTACAGTGAGTATGCAGAAGTGATGTACTGACATGTTTCTCCTCGTGTGTGTGTGTGTGTGTGTGTGTGTGTGTGCAGCTCCAGATGCTGCTGATGAAGAAGGGAGCTGTGAGTCCACTGTATCTCCGCTTGGCCTGTGAGGAGCTCAGGAACTACGCCTCGTTTGAAAAGGTGATGCTCGTTTCTGTTATCAAAGAATTCTGCACTTTTACACCGTATGGAAAGAACAAACATGACGTCAAGAGCTAAAATCTTCTTTAAAGCAGCTCAGGTTTCATCCTGTGTAGTAACGTGATGCAGAACAATGGACGCAGATCTTTAACTTTCAGTGAATGTCCTGTAACAGGAGGCAGAGAGAGTAATTAGTTATTCGTGAACTTCAAATTTTATTGGTCTCTCACACACAACCGTACACAGTACGACGTGCAGTCAAATGCTTTTTTACGACTGTCCGGTAGAGCCCTGCACTCCCGCGGGAGTCCCGCGGGACCCGACGCAAAGCTGCAGTCCCGCTAACTAAAAACGTGTTTAAAAACTAAGCTGCAGTCCCGCTAACTAAAAATGTGTTTAAAATAAAATTTATAAATTATTAATTTATGTCTATCGTATATAAATTTGTGCTGGATATTTTATCTGGCATTAATAAAAACATTTTAAGATGCCTAAATTTGCGGATGTGGTCTAATCTCGTGTACGTTTCCGATTCCTTTCCGTGTTTGAGATCTCCGATCATGGCAGAAGAGCAGAGCTCCTCTAGTGAAGCTCACAGTGCTTCAGAAGTAAGTGCTGCTTTAAAAAGAGGTACATTTACCGTTAAAAAGTCAAGAGTCCTGAAATCAGACATTTGGAAGTCGTTCTCACTCGTGTACGACGCAGAGGGAAATCGGCTGCCCTTTGCTTGTTGTGATAAGTGCCAAAAGGTTCTGACATACAACGGCCATAAATCAGGTACATCAGGCCTGAATCGCCATGTATGTACTGTCTTAAAAGGACAACAATTCCCCGAGCCAATGACAAGAACTTTCGTGAGAAATAACGCGAACGTCTGCATCATGCGGGATTTGCGGGCGGGAGCGGGACAAAATATGGCAGGCGGGAGCGGGACTGAAAATCATAATTCTTTGCGGGAGTGGGACTGCACAATGCGGGAGCAGGACTGAAAATTCTGTCCCGCGCAGACCTCTACTGTCCGGTGAACACACAATTATCATAAAAACAAACTTTACTAACGTTGGCGTAAAAAAAAAGAGAAGATATATAAAAGCTATAAGGCAGAAAAGCGTGTGAACCGTATGTGGAGTGAAGTGCAGAAGTGCGCAGCTGTAGATGTGATGCAGTGCTGAGGTAGTTGCAGTGAAAAAGCTAACATAATTATTTATAAATATGGGGTATTATGCCGTACATGCGGGCGCTGTACAAACCGATCCAAGCTCTGTATTTATATGTAGGTATTATTAGCGTATATAAATAGTGTATGATGCGCTGCATGTTTGTTTGGCTGTTTTTAATGATTAATGTGGTTTTGTTTGTCTGGCCATGTTAGACTAGCGAAACCATGGCAACTAAAGATAGGACCGCCCACTAGTGACCAGCAGACAGTGACTGGAGGGATGCCAGAAGCAATTTTGATTATTTCTGGTGATAAAATATTAATTTAAACACACCTATGGATTACGAATTACAAATCCTCATCAATGCCATGATGAGTCATGATTATTTTTTTTATTATTGTTTTATTTTATTTATTCATTTTAGCTCATCAGCTGTAGCCAGTGATGGATGGATGATTGATTGATTTGATTGATTGATAGATATTTATTTACTGACACATCATCTACATTTTTTATTTATTTATTTTTTAAATCTCACGGGCCATAGCTTGCTTTTTTTTTTAAGCTCACCAGCCATATCTTATTATTATTATTATTATTATTATTATTTAGGCACGGTGGTGTAGTGGTTAGCACTGTCGCCTCACAGCAAGAAGGTCCTGGGTTCAAGCCCCGTGGCCGGCGAGGGCCTTTCTGTGTGGAGTTTGCATGTTCTCCCCGTGTCCGCGTGGGTTTCCTCCGGGTGCTCCGGTTTCCCCCACAGTCCAAAGACATGCAGGTTAGGTTAACTGGTGACTCTAAATTGAGCGTAGGTGTGAATGTGAGTGTGAATGGTTGTCTGTGTCTATGTGTCAGCCCTGTGATGACCTGGCGACTTGTCCAGGGTGTACCCCGCCTTTCGCCCGTAGTCAGCTGGGATAGGCTCCAGCTCGCCTGCGACCCTGTAGAACAGGATAAAGCGGCTACAGATAATGAGATGAGATGAGAACTCATGATCAGAGAATTTTATTTATTTATTTAATTTTACGATGTGTGATGTTTTTGTCTGCGGCAGCAAAATCCATCAGAAACTCGTACAGTGTGAATCAGGATTAAACCATGTGTCGTTTCCAGATGAAGGAGAACCTGCAGTGTCTCCCCGTGTCTCTGTGTGAACTGATTCAGCACAGTCTGATCAGGCTGCAGGCTCAGTACGGAGGAACAGGACTCAACTGGACCCTGGCTGCTCTGACTGTCAGCTCCACTGGTACGACTGACCACCACCATCATCACTAATACATAATAAACACAATGGTTTAACAGTTGTGGGCAAGTGAACAAGTAAATCACCCAGGTGTTTTGTTCAGGATGGATTTTTGTTCGTCTTTTCTGGTTCACTGTCTCAAGTTCAGGAAGCTTTGAATGAACAGATTTTGGTACCAGCCCCTTACGAGTTATATCTGTACAGTGGACACATTAATATTTAATGTGTTACTTGGTGACTAAACCCAGTTTATAGCTTCATCGCACTCTATTTCCATGGGATTAATAGGTTTTCTGTTGCTCGTCCCTGCACAGGTTTGAAGGACCGAGATCTGCACTTCCTGTTGAACCTGTGCACCGATCTGAGCTCCACACACACTGTGCTGAACTGGCAGGAAGTGATCAAACTCGCCAGGAACCCAAAAACCAGAGTGCCCATGGCCACGTTCTCACAGCTGGCTCGAAGTCTGCACAGGTAAACCTCATGCTGTGAAAAGGTTATGAGTAAGGAATAAACCCGGGCTGTCATGGTGAAATAATGGTTCTTTGTTTGGCGCTGTGGGAGAACCATGAATTAATTGTTGAGCCCTAGGAATGAAAACCCTTTTAGGAATCTGAGAACTACGGAAGCCGAGAGAGGCCCTTCATATAATCCTTTTTTTTTTTTTTTATTCACCTTGTTATCCCGAGATAACGATATAATTAATTCAGGATCTCGAGAAAACAAAACGAGGGTTATGTATATAACCGCGGTTCTATGAGTTTCGGATGACTGCCAGAGGCGGTGCTTTCAGCACATGGATATCCATCACACGAACGTGCAGGTCGAGTAATAGTAACAAAGTCACGTGTGACGTCACCCTGTGACCCCGGCACAAAAGACCGGTGAACCCAGGAAGTGACCTCTTGGCAAATCTTCTCGTGTACACTCCGAGTGACTGCCAAGCTCTAGCGGTCATCCGAAACTCATAGAACCACGGTTATATACATAACCCTCGTTCTATTTCGTTTCTCCTGACCACCAGAGGCGGTGCTTTCAGCACATGGATGACTAATACCAACCAGGTCATGAGGAGTGCCTACCCGTACTCAGTGCTGCTGCGACGGGCCTGGAATGACGGCCGTCGCCACAGGATTATGTGGGATGACATTAAGATGGTAAAACCTGGTGAAGGTGCAGCTGGATGCCCAGGAGGCTGCGCTGCATATGTCTGAAAGGGGTATGCCCTTCAGTGATGCCCATGAGGCCGCCACGCCCCGTGCAGAGTGCGCCCTGACAGCTGGAGGAATCGGGGAGCCACTGTGCCTGTAGGCATGTAATATGGCCTCGACTATCCACTTGGATAGCCCCTGTTTAGAGAGCGCCAGACCCCTCCTCGGCCCTGTGTGGCACAGAAACAGGGCGTTACTCCTACGGAAGCCCTCCGTACGGGACACGTACACCCTGAGGGCGCGAACTGGGCACAAAAGTTCCGACCTCTCACCATGGCCCGCCTCGAACGCCGCAAGGCTAAGGGGCTGGTTGACGAAGGTGGCAGAGAGGATCTTCGGGAGGAAAGAGGGGTTAGGCCACAGAGTGACCCCACTGTCGCCGGAGTGCCACTGCAGGCACTCCCCACTGACTGACAGCGCGTGTAATTCCCCGATGCGCCTCGTCGATGTAATGGCCAGAAGAAAAGCAGTCTTCAGGGAGAGCCATGAAATGTGTGCCGTGAGCAGGGGCTCAAACGGTGCGTCGCAGAGAGCCTGCAGCACCAAGTGAAGATCCCATGTGGGTACCCGGCTCCGTCGGGGGGGTCTCAACCGGAGAGCACCCTTCAAGAAACGTGCCACCAAGGGGTGGGACCCCACGGTCCTTCCCCCAACTCTGGCATGCTGAGCAGAGATGGCAGCTGCATAGACCTTGATGGTGGAAGGAGTAAGACCCTTATCAAACAGAGACTGGAGGAACAGTAGAATGGTCGGCAGGGGGCAGCATGTAGGCTCCTCCCCCCCCCCGAGTCAAGCACCAGTTGGAGAAAAGCCTCCATCTGTTGGCGTAGAGGGCATTGGTGGAGGGTGCCCGAGAGCTTGCAATGGTGTTGACCACTGCTGGCTCACAAAGACCTAGCAGGGGGTCCGGCCCTTCAGCGGCCACACCCAGAGCTGCAGACGGGCTGGATCCAGGTGCCAGATCTGCCCTCCCAGCTGTGATGGCAGGTCCGTCCTCACTGGCAGGCACCAGGGGTCGCCGTTCAGAAGTTGCAACAACTTGGGAAACCACACTCGGCCCGGCCACCGAGGGGCGACAAGCAGCAGCCCGTGGTGGTCCGTCGCAACCCTGTGTAGGGTTGGCACGATCAGTGGCAGAGGGGAGAAGGCATACAGCAGTTGCCTCGGCCAAGCATGCGCCAGCGCGTCCTGGCCCAGGGAGCTGGGGCCGTGGAGGCTGAACCACAGAGGGCAGTGTGTCGACTCCAGGCAGGCAAAGAGGTCCACCTCTACCCTGCCAAAACGTTCCCAGATGGCGAGAACCACCGCTGGGTTGAGTCTCCATTCCCCGGGATCGGGGTCCTGGCGGGACAGCAGATCTGCTGCCCTGTTGGCAGGGCCTGGCAGGTACATGGCACGCAGGCTCAAGAGATGTCGATGGGCCCACCGCAGAAGTTGGCCGGCTACTTCCAAGCACTGGAGGGACTTGGTGCCTCCCTGGTGGTTGATGTAGTACACTACCGTAGCGTTGTCCATCCACACCAGAACGTGTCTGCCGGCCAGGCCTGGGAGGAAGTGCTGTAGGCCGAGGAACACAGCCCGTAGCGCCGGGTGGAGGTGGAGACCGTTGAGCCACCTCTGAAGCGGACGCAAGTCCAGGAGCCCCAGCGGGACCAGAGAGGAGGCTGCCGTAAGCATGCCCAGCAGGCGCTGAAAGGTCTTCAGGGCGAGTGACCTGCCCCGTCCGAAGCAGCCAAGCAGCAGGCGGATGTTGTGGATCCTGGTCTGGGAGGGGGTTGCCATCAACGACCTCGAATCCAGGTGCCTGCCCAAGAAAATCGTCCCCTGGCTGGGCACCAGCGAGCTCTTCTTGTAATTCACCCTGAGCCCCAGCTCTGCGACATGTGAGAGCACAGTCGCGATGTTGGTGTGGGCCTGAGCTGCTGACCGTGAACAGACGAGCCAGTCATCCAGGTAAGGCAGGACACGCAAACCCCGTGCCTGAAGTGGTGCCAATGCCGCTGCCACACCTGGTGAACACACGGGGTGCCAGCGATATCCCAAAGGGCAGAACATTGAACTCGAAAGCCTGGCCCTTGAAGGCAAACCGCAGGAACTGCCTGTGGTGTAGCGCAATGGGGACATGGAAGTAGGCGTCTTTCAGGTCGACAGTGCAAACCAGTCGCCCGCCTGGATGTGGTGTAAGACATCCACTGTACGCAGCATGCGGAATCTCATGGTCTTCAAGTGGGAGTTGAGGGACCTCAGGTCGAGGATCGGGCGGATACCGCCGTCCTTCTTCGGAACCAGAAATACCTGGAGTAGAACCCACCTTGCTGTCTCTGCCTGTCAATGGGAGAGATTGCTCCTTTCTCCAGGAGGGTGGTGATTTCCTGCCGGAGGACGAGGGACTTCCCCGGATGGCTCATGGTGGTGTGTTTGACCCCATGAAAACGTGGCGGTCGGCGGCAGAACTGGATGCGGTAACCTTGGGTGAGGGTCACCAGCACCCAGGGGTCTGGGGTCAACGCTCTCCAGCGTTGGAGCTGTTCGCTGGAAAAGCGGCCGACCGCCGGCGCGCTGATGTCAGCGCCGCCCAGACCGCCCCCGTCGGTCACCAGGGGGGCGACGAGGAGCGGACTGGGTGTAGGGGGCGGCGCCGCGGGTCCGGGAGGTGGTGGGGCGACGAAAGTCATCAACCCGTCTGGTCTCCTGGCGGGTGCGTGGCCGAGACGGAGTCGGTGTGGGCCCCCTGAAGGACTGGGCAGCGTTGCCGTGGTGGTCAACCTGGCGGAGGCCAGCGAACTGCTGTCGCGCCTGGACGACCTGGGCACTCCGGTCCAGGGCTTGTTGAGCGGCCTCGCCAAACAGCTCCCCGGGGACAACAGGGAGAGAGCGCAGCACACGCCGGTCAGGCTTGGCCAGAGGGGACTGCGCCAGCCATATCTGCCGGCGGGCGAGGGTGAGATACGACGTCAGCCGGCCCAGTTCCCGCGACGAGTAGGCAAAGGCCTGGAGAGCCGCGTCGCACAGCTCCGTCGCACAGCTCCCGTGATGCCGCGCTCGTCCCCTCCAGCGTCCGGGCGAAGGCCAGCAGCAGGTGGGACATGGAATTGTCGATACGACCCATCCGTGCCGCCGTGTCGTATCCCTGCACGATGAGGTCGCCAGTCACACAGCATTGAGTGCGGGGGCATCGGGCGTCAGGCTGCAGAGCCTCGTTGGGCGAAAGGACGAGGGCAGCCACGGAGGGCTCAATGTTGGGCATCTGCTGGAGGCCGTAGGTGGGGGCGTCCTGCATTGCTGCCAGGGCCCTGCAGTCACTAGGGAGGTGGGAAAGGCGTCTGGGGTTCGCCCAACACCTCTGTAACTCCTCGATGTATGGGGCCGAGGGCGGAACAGACAATGAGGAAGGCTGTGTGGAGCCTCTGAAAAAAGCGCTCTGATGCTGGGCCACTGGGGGCGTGTCCAAACCCAGACGGGCCAATGCAGCCCTCAGCGTTGGCTGGATGGATGAGCGTCCGCCTTCCGACGCTGCCACGGTGCCATGGCTGGTGGCCTGGGAGCCGGCCGGAGAGGTGGAGTCGTGACCGTCAGACCCACCGCAGTCAAAGCTCTCCGACGCCCGGATCGACAGCTCATCCAGGCCGCGTGCATCAACGGCCGGTGACAGAAGCGGTGGTGATGGCGAACGGTCGGGCTGCCAGGCAGATGGGGTGGCTGCGGGAACACTGCTGCCCTGTGGCGGAGGCTGGAGATTCACCAGCAGGGCCTTCATCTCCTCCAGCTTAGCGGACATCACCTCCACCTTCCGAGCCAAATCGCCCGAGCGCTTCTTTTTCGCCTTGGAAGCGGAGACGCGTGGGGGAGCCCCACGGCGCTTGCTGGGCCCCGCTGCTGCAGCCGGCACCATGTCCTGTCCCCCCGAGGCCCGGGGGATGTCAGACGGAGGATCCATCCGAGCTGGCAGAAGGGAACTTAAAAAAATAGGGCGAGAACACCCCAATAATTAGTAAGTAACACAAAATAAGCAATCAGGCGGCAACGAAAAACGACCGGGCGAACACACCCGTGGTCGGGAAAAAAAATGGTGCGAGGGCCAAAGCGGGAGCACCCGGACCTCGCGAACCCCGAGCCTACTGTCGCGGGTTTAAAAGACAGCCGCAACTAAACAGTCATTCACTAGCGTGAGAAGACATCATACGCCGCTAAACACACAAGACAGCCGGCCCGTGAGCAGGCCGGAGGCAAGGTTACACAAAACAAGGCGGTCGATAATATTAACAAAGATAGGCGCCGTGCGCCACAGAACTGATAAACAGCGGCGAGAAACACCGCTTTAATTTAAATGAATGAAAACCGCTTACCTGAACGAAAACAAGCCGGCCTCCAGCGGCGAGGATACCGCCTCGGAGGGCTAGTCAGCTAACTCCACCGAGCGAGAGCACTCAGCTTAACGGAGTAACAAACAATACGAATACAACACACAAGACAGCCGGCCCGTGAGCAGGCCGGAGGCAAGGCTACACAAAACAAGGTGGTCGATAATATTAACAAGGATAGGCGCTGTGCGCCACAGAACTGATAAACAGCGGCGAGAAACACCGCTTTAATTTAAATGAATGAAAACCGCTTACCTGAACGAAACAAGCCGGCCTCCAGCGGCGAGGACACGCCTCGGAGTGCTAATCAGCTAACTCCACCGAGCGAGAGCACTCAGCTTAACGGAGTAACAAATCAATACGAATATAACGACAAGAGAAAAGGAATTGGTGGACTTAACGCAGTTTCTTGGAGGATGCGTAAGCACAGCCCCAACCCTATGGGTAACGAAACTAACACGGCGCTTTGTCCAAATTCCAATCCAACTCGCAACCTGCAAACGCGAGAAGATGCAAGAGGTCACTTCCTGGGTTCACCGGTCTTTTGTGCCGGGGTCACAGGGTGACGTCACCCAGGTCACATGTGACTTTGTTGTTACTATTACTCGACCTGCACGTTCGTGTGATGGATATCCATGTGCTGAAAGCACCGCCTCTCGCGGTCAGGAGAAACGAAATAGAACCGTTATTCCGAGATCTCGAGAAAACAAAACAATTATTCCGTGATCTCGAGTAAACAGCTGAGAAATGGTTCATTCAGGTGCGCCAAGAGACTTGTGATATGCTGACTTTGGGGCTATTTCTCATTCTGTATAGACGCAACTTTGGTCATTAGAATGTCTGGAATAATCGATCACCTAATAAGGCAATATTTTGATCAGGGGTTGACACAGGGAGAAATTGCATTAAGTCTTTTAATAAGGGATCATTTCAAAATTAGTCCGCGGCACCTCCGCAGAAGACTGGCCCGGCTTCGTCTCTACTGATGGAGATACAGTGATCCAGCTGAGATCATGAAATAATTGTTTTGTTTTCTCGAGATCCTGAATTAATTATGTCGTTATCTCGGGATAACAAGGTGAATAAAAAAAAGGATTATATGAAGGGCCTCTCTCGGCTTCTGTAGAAAACCTTTTAACTATCCAATAAATTCTATATATAAAAAAAAAAAGTTCTCTTCATTTTCAAATCCAAAACCGTTTAAAGGGGAACTGGAGGCAAATTTTTTTTTTTTTTTTTTTTTTTATCACCAAAATTCTATTTATCTCATGCTATTAAGTATAGGAACACGTTTTTGATCGCTATTTTGTCACTGCTATAGCAAGTTTTGAGTGTTTTGAAATATGGACTGATGTATTACATGGCAAGCGATGGCCATAAACGAGATTCGTTAAGACCTGTGCGAGACCTCGTAGGATGGAAGTAATGACCACATTTCAGAGGGAACTAAATTTCACTGATTTTATGAACTCGAAAGGCCGTCTAGCTTTAAGAGTGAACTTGACAAAAAAAAAAAAACCATGGTGCAACATCAAACTGAATTTAAAAGCAAGAGAAAAAAGCTGCGTCTTTAAGTTCAACTTAAAATCCTCAGCAGTAGAGCAGAAGCCACTGTGGGGTGGGACACTGTTCCCAAACCTGGGGGCAGCAAGAGAGAAGGCTCTATTCCCTTTAGTTTTGAGACGTTGAAATGAAATGTTTCAACATTTTAAAAATACTGTAAGCAGTAAGCCATAAAAAATGGAACAAAGTCGATGATCAATATGAGACGACCCGTTTATGCGGAAGTGATCTGTAGGTTTTACTGAGCATCTTCCAGAACCAGCCACAGTTCTTCTGGACACTTTGACCGTCACACTCGCTTCATTTTACACCAAAACCCAGCAGCCTTCATCATTTTTGAAAGGTGTTCTGTCCTGTTGCAGTCTGATCGGGTCGTCTCTGTCTGTGGAACCGGATCAGTCCTTGGTTCTCACCAATCCAGATGTGAAATCAGCGTTTGAGCAACTTTTCCTCTCTGATCCGGACAACAGAACCAGAGCACACGTGATTCTCGCAGGTACCAAACTCGCGTTTACAAAGCTATTATTATTATTACAGGGGTGATAGCGTTCCGGTGCGCCGCGCCGGATTTCCGGCGCGCCATGGCTGGGGGGAAAAAAAAAATAAAAATCTAGTTCGCCCATTGTCCTGTGTCATTCTGAGATGCGCAGATAGACAGTAAAGGGAGAATTCCCTTTACTGTCTATCTGCGCATCTCAGAATGACACAGGACAATGGGCGAACTAGATTTTTTTTTTTTTCCCCAGCTACGGCACGCCGGAAATCCGGCGCACTGCGCCGGAACGCTATCACCCCTGTTGTTATTATTATTATTATTATTATTATTATTGTTGTTGTTGTTGTTGTGATGAAAGTGCGTATGTCTGTTTTTCCTAGCCCACCTGTGGGTGCGGTCAGATCCACACGGACACGACACGTTCCTGCACTGTGACCCGGACGCACTCGCGCAGCTTCCTGCTCACCTGGTCAGTGTCTCTTCCGACTGCCTTCCACACTTCAGCTTTCCCACGATTACAGAAAATCTCACTGCGTTTCTGTTTCATCTCCAGGTGAAATGTGGCCAGTGGGAGGCGATGCACTTCCTGCTTTGCAGCTACTACTTCCTGTATGCTAATGTGCATCATGGACTCCTGCGCAGCCTCATGGAGAATTACGTTCTGTATGGTAGGGATTTAAACCAATCCAACGTTTCTGGAGAGTTTTTTAAGAGTCCTGTATCTCTGCACGTCTTTAACATGGAAAAATTGTAATGTTGTGATTTGTAGAACTAAAATTTATACAACCCCGATTCCAAAAAAGTTGGGACAAAGTACAAATTGTAAATAAAAACGGAATGCAATAATTTACAAATCTCAAAAACTGATATTGTATTCACAATAGAACATAGACAACATATCAAATATCGAAAGTGAGACATTTTGAAATTTCATGCCAAATATTGGCTCATTTGAAATTTCATGACAGCAACACATCTCAAAGTTGGGACAGGGGCAATAAGAGGCTGGAAAAGTTAAAGGTACAAAAAAGGAACAGCTGGAGGACCAAATTGCAACTCATTAGGTCAATTGGCAATAGGTCATTAACATGACTGGGTATAAAAAGAGCATCTTGGAGTGGCAGCGGCTCTCAGAAGTAAAGATGGGAAGAGGATCACCAATCCCCCTAATTCTGCACCGACAAATAGTGGAGCGGTATCAGAAAGGAGTTCGACAGTGTAAAATTGCAAAGAGTTTGAACATATCATCATCTACAGTGTATAATATCATCAAAAGATTCAGAGAATCTGGAAGAATCTCTGTGCGTAAGGGTCAAGGCCGGAAAACCATCCTGGGTGCCCGTGATCTTCGGGCCCTTAGACGGCACTGCATCACATACAGGCATGCTTCTGTATTGGAAATCACAAAATGGGCTCAGGAATATTTCCAGAGAACATTATCTGTGAACACAATTCATCGTGCCATCCGCCGTTGCCAGCTAAAACTCTATAGTTCAAAGAAGAAGCCGTATCTAAACATGATCCAGAAGCGCAGACGTCTTCTCTGGGCCAAGGCTCATTTAAAATGGACTGTGGCAAAGTGGAAAACTGTTCTGTGGTCAGACGAATCAAAATGTGAAGTTCTTTATGGAAATCAGGGACGCCGTGTCATTCGGACTAAAGAGGAGAAGGACGACCCAAGTTGTTATCAGCGCTCAGTTCAGAAGCCTGCATCTCTGATGGTATGGGGTTGCATTAGTGCGTGTGGCATGGGCAGCTTACACATCTGGAAAGACACCATCAATGCTGAAAGGTATATCCAGGTTCTAGAGAAACATATGCTCCCATCCAGACGACGTCTCTTTCAGGGAAGACCTTGCATTTTCCAACATGACAATGCCAAACCACATACTGCATCAATTACAGCATCATGGCTGCGTAGAAGAAGGGTCCGGGTACTGAACTGGCCAGCCTGCAGTCCAGATCTTTCACCCATAGAAAACATTTGGCGCATCATAAAACGGAAGATACGACAAAAAAGACCTAAGACAGTTGAGCAACTAGAATCCTACATTAGACAAGAATGGGTTAACATTCCTATCCCTAAACTTGAGCAACTTGTCTCCTCAGTCCCCAGACGTTTACAGACTGTTGTAAAGAGAAAAGGGGATGTCTCACAGTGGGAAACATGGCCTTGTCCCAACTTTTTTGAGATGTGGTGTTGTCATGAAATTTAAAATCACCTAATTTTTCTCTTTAAATGATGCATTTTCTCAGTTTAAACATTTGATATGTCATCTATGTTCTATTCTGAATAAAATATGGAATTTTGAAACTTCCACATCATTGCATTCCGTTTTTATTTACAATTTGTACTTTGTCCCAACTTTTTTGGAATCGGGGTTGTATTCGGAGACATCCATGTGATCCGGAGCTCCTTTATATCTTCGGTTGTTTACCAGGCCCCGCCCCCTCATTGATTTTGATTTCTTTCTCACCTTTTTTTTTTTTTTAAATTAGAAAAGAGGAATGATGTAGACAAGCCACACTGTCCAGAGGCATTCGGTAAGATCATCCATCTTCTTCATCTCAGCAGATGAGTCCAAGCAGTTTAGCGTCCCTTTTTTTTTTTTAAATAGTGATGTTCACATATTAATAGTTATCAGTACATAATTATAATTAATTTGTGTAAGCAGCACTTGTGCAAATTCTTACTCTCACTCAGGATCTTTCTACTTTATTAGCTCATCCGGCTGAAAGGCAATGAGCTTATGCCATCGTGTGTTGTCCGCCGTCATCCACGTTTCATGAAAATCGCTTCTTCTCCCTCGATTCTTCACTGAATTTTTTTTTTTTAAATTCTTTCTGGCATGAAGGTAGGGGGACCTAGGGTGCATAGAACTTCTACCCAGATTTGCTTCGTTACAATTATTAATGAAGTTATGGACTAATTAAGACTTAATTCAACAGCAATTCAACAAAAATCGCTTCTTCTCTGTCAATTCCTCACCGTTTTGGATTCCTTCTAGTAAATACACTACCGTTCAAAAGTTTGGGGTCACCCAGACAATTTTGTGTTTTCCATGAAAAGTCACACTTTTATTTCCCACCATAAGTTGTAAAATGAATAGAAAATATAGTCGAGACATTTTTCTGGCCATTTTGAGCATTTAATCGACCCCACAAATGTGATGCTCCAGAAACTCAATCTGCTCAAAGGAAGGTCAGTTTTATAGCTTCTCTAAAGAGCTCAACTGTTTTCAGCTGTGCTAACATGATTGTACAAGGGTTTTCTAATCATCCATTAGCCTTCTGAGGCAATGAGCAAACACATTGTACCATTAGAACACTGGAGTGAGAGTTGCTGGAAATGGGCCTCTATACACCTATGGAGATATTGCACCAAAAACCACACATTTGCAGCTAGAATAGTCATTTAGCACATTAGCAATGTATAGAGTGTATTTCTGATTAGTTTAAAGTGATCTTCATTGAAAAGAACAGTGCTTTTCTTTCAAAAATAAGGACATTTCAAAGTGACCCCAAACTTTTGAACGGTAGTGTAGGTCGGTATTCCTAGGGCGGATATCGCTTCTGTATATAGCGTCAACATTTATTGCACAAGCTGGCTCACTTTAGATCGTTCCTTCTGGACTAGACAGGACCGGAGTGAGAGACACCGTAATTGTCATCCTTATTCTTTTGTCATCGTCGTTTCCTTCCTTCCTTCTTCTTTCTTCTTATTCTACTCACATTTTTTAGGACGCTATTTCTCCCTCAGTTTTCAACCAATCATCACAGATTTTCACCTGAAGGATCCCTCTGGGCTGAATTACGTTGCTGTGACTTTTGGTTCTGATCTGGATTACTGAACCGGACTGATCCATTAAAAAAACAAACATCTTTTCAATAATTGTTTTCTTTTCCTCACTACGTGACTCTCGCTGATGGCGTGAGCTGCGAACTGATGCATGTCCGCGCGCTGCTAATGACTCAGACCGGCACTGGATTAAGGCACACTCAGCGCGCGTATATAAGGACGCCAAAGACTAACTCAGTTCTTGAAGTATTGAGTTGTTTAGCCACATTACTGAGTCGTGTGTTGTTTTGATTTCCTGGTTTCTGAATTCCTACTTCCTGTTCCTAGTCCATTGATTCTGCCTTTGTCTGTGCCTATGATGTTCTGTTTGTGCCTCGCCCGACCTACTGCTTGTTTACCGTTTCTGATTTATACCTGCCGATTTGGACTGTTTGCCTGATCGATTGCAGTTTTCTTAATAAATATCTTCCGCACATACGTTCGTCTCCGCCCTTCCCTGACAGGTACAGTGACCACACGTCCCGCTTTGTCACAGCTAGCACAAATTACCGTGACTTTAGTCACACTCTATCTCATTTGATTTATGAAGCTATATATACCCACGTAGACTGATGATTTAACACCTCCTCATAAACCTCCACAGACTGCTCAGACGAGCTCGTAGCTTCTTGTCACTCGTTCCTGAAGCGCCACGCCCCCTTGCTCTCCCATTGGCCAGCTCTGTTTGTGCAGCAAGCCCTAAACGAACCAGACGCCTCAGCGGCTCACGCCTGGGCTGTTGGTGCAGTGGAGGAGGGAAACGCCCACATTGTCAGATGGATGAACAACTTGAGAGAATCCCAACAGGAAGCTGGGTGAGAATCACGCCGAGCCCTCGGACTTGCACCACTTTATTCAAAAATAAACCGCCTCGTTTCTGTGTCCAAGTTCAACTTGTGTGTTCATGTGATGTGTGTAATCCTGCAGTGAGCTGCTGTCCACGTTTCGGCGCACTCCGTCCTGTGTGTCTCTGAGTCCTGCGGGGATTCTCATAGCGGTGGGGACAGAACAGGGTTCTCTCCACCTCTACCACACACACACCAACCAGGTCACAGCCACATCTTCCTTCCTCATCTCTTTTTCATGGTTTATATTTGTTGTAGAAGAGGGAACACCTGTCTCTCTCATGCTTTTAGGAAAACACTTTAATTTTTTTTGTTTTTTGTCCTCCTTCGATCACAACAGGAAGTGAAGTCACTGGTCAGTAACTGTGACGGGATCTCAGGCTGTGTGTTTCTGGATGAGTGTGTGCTGTGGACGACGTCATACGATGGACAGATGGAGGCATGGGATGTTAGCAGTGGCTGTAGGTGAGTGGGGTGGGGTGTTTTTTGGTCTGCCTGGATGTCTCTCTGGACATCTGTCTGTCCACCTGTCGAGACTTTTGTTTCATCACCTGTCTGTCTGTCGGTCTTTGATGATTTAAAGATCTGAAAATTCTGAATCGGTGTTTTTGAACTTTCCTGTGGCGTTTTGTGTAGGACGGCCCACCTGACCGCCCACTCCAACAGGATAACAGGATGTGATGTCAGCTCAGACAGGAAACACTTTGCAACTGTTTCCTTAGACTCAAGTCTGAAGGTCAGAATTATTCACATTTCAAGTTTGTTGTGTAGAAGGAATATTTTATTTAGTGTGTGTGTGTGTGTAGGTGTGGTCCTCCCAGAAGGGGAAGCAGGAGGCGTCTCTACTGAACCCATCCCCTCTGAACTGTGTGACCTTTGACCCTGAGGGGAGTCTGGTGGCGGTGGGCTGCTGGGACAGAGCAGTGCGCGTGTGGGACTGGATCAAACAGGAGAACTGCATGGTGAGGAGGAAACAGGAAGTGAACAGAGAATTATGGGTATTGGAGTCCTAATTATCAACCACATGTTAATCAAATCTCTCTCTCTCACACATCTCTCCTTTCTCCTTCATATCTGTCCCCTCTCTTCTTTCTCTCCTCTTGTCTTTCTTTTCCTTCCATATCACTCTTATTTACTATTTATTCTCTTTATCTCTCTTCTATATCTTCCTTTTTTTCACAAATTTTTCATCACTTCCTCACTTTTTCTTTTTGCTTTTTCTCACATTATCACTCCCCATCCTTCATTCTCTCTCTCTCACTTTCGACCTCTTTTTGTCTGCATCGCTTCTTTTCCATTTCCTGTTGTTTTCACTTTGTGCTTTTTCTCTTTTTCTTCTTGTACTTTTTCCTATCACCTCATTCTTTCTGTGTGACTTTCCTTGTCATTTCTATTCTTTCTTCTCTCTTTCCCCCTCGCCTCCAGACTCTGTCAGGTCATCAGTGTTCGGTACGCAGTGTGTCGTTCTCTCCGTCCTCCTCTCTCTCCCTCCTCTGTTCGGGGGCGTTGGATGGAGAGATGAGGTTGTGGTCGCTTCCCGGCGCGTCCTGTGTATGGGGCTCTCGCGCTCACTGCGGCTCCACTGAGGCTCTTCACTTCCTGCGTGATGGAGAGTCTCTGCTCAGTGCTGGACACGATGGCAGGGTGAGGGGACGCGCACACAGAATAACATTGTGTATTACTCCTGTACACTAAGAGTGTGTGTGTTTCAGGTCCAGCTGTGGTCTGGAGGTCTCGGGCGCTCGGTTTCCATGTTGGGGGATGAAAAGGTACTTTGTGTTGAGAGAAAATACTGAGTATCTCTTTCTGTCTGTCTGTCTTTGTTTTTGTCAGGGTTTTTTTTCTTTTTTTTTTTAAATATTCCATTTTGTCTGGTTTATCTGTCTGTTTTTATCATGACTGTGATGGTGGTGATTGTGATGGTGGTGATTGTGGTGGTTATTGATGGTGATTGTGATTGTTTATTGATGGTGGTGGTGGTTATTAGTGGTGGTGATTTATTGATGGTGGTGGTGGTTATTAGTGGTGGTGATTTATTGATGGTGGTGGTGGTTATTAGTGGTGGTGATTTATTGATGGTGGTGGTGATTTATTGATGGTGGTGGTGGTTATTAGTGGTGGTGATTTATTGATGGTGGTGGTGGTTATTAGTGGTGGTGATTTATTGATGGTGGTGGTGGTTATTGATGGTTGTGATGATCGTTCTTGATGGTGGTGATTGTTATTGATTGTGGTGGTGATTGTGATGTTATTGATGGTGCTGGTTATTGATTGATGGTTATTGATGGTGATTGTGATGGTTGTTGACAGTGGTGATGGTGACAATGGTTGTTGATGGTGGTAATGGTTCTTGATGGTGGTGATGGTGATGTTATTGATGGCGGTGATGGTGGTAATGGTTATTGATGGTTATTGAGGGCGGTGACCTTTCGCCCATAGTCAGCTGGGATAGGCTCCAGCTTGCCTGGGACCCTGTAGAACAGGATAAAGTGGCTAGAGATGATGAGATGAGATGATGGCGGTGATGGTGGTAATGGTTATTGATGGTGCTGGTTGTTGGTGATTGTGATGATTGGTGATGGTTATTGATTGATGGTGGTGATTGTGGTGATGGTGACGGTGGTGGTTATTGATGGCGGTGGTGGTTATTGATGGTGATTGTGATGATGGTTGATGATGAACTCTTCCATTACAGAAGCTGTTGAAGTCCTCAGGGTCCAGACATGCAGTGATGTCTGAAGATGCCGCTCTCTGTGTGGCTGTGAGGGGTTGCTATGCTGCTGTGGGTTACCATGGAAACGGACTTAAACTCTACAACATACAGTCGGGTACAATTTAACTTCAGCCATAAACTATCCTGGCTTTTATAGGCGTGACTTATTTTTTTCTTTCCCACTTTAAAAATGCTGAAAATCTAAACTAACTTTTCCACACAGAAAGGGATGATGATGCTTTAGTTTATTTTCCAGATGAGTTTTTATTGATTTCTGGTTTTACGTTTTATTTAAGACATGGCAGAATTATAATTATTTATTTGACATTTATAGAATGTCCACAATATTTCTGGGTTTTGAGTGGGTCAAAACTTATATTAGTAAATATTTCTATAATGTGCTAAAATTGACCACCTTTAAGAAGCTGATTGTCCTCAGCAACACTGAATTTTGCCTTTGTGTTTGATTTCATTTAGGTTTACGTACAGTCTGCAGATTATGTGAGAAATAGGATTTTTATTTGTGTGTGTGTGTGTGTGTGTGTGTGTGTGTTGTAGGTGGCTGTGTGTGGTCCAGTGAGGACCTGCGTGTGTCCATGCTGTGTGTGCTCTGGTTGAAATCTGCAGCAGGCGACGTCCTGCTCTCTGGAGGTTTAGATCAGCGTCTGCGTCTGTGGAGGATGCGGAGAGGACATGAGGACACTCTGACACTCATAGGAGTTTTGGGTGTTCAGACGGGCGCTATTCTGGCTCTAAACCAGAACTCCTCTCACGTTGCCTCTGCATCGGGTCAGTACCACACGTCGACTCTAAACTGTGAGGTCTGTGAAGAGACGTTTATGTAATATTAATGGACAAAGTCTCCAGTGTCGGTGCTTTTAACCTGTAATTTTAAGTATTTAGACAACTTTGCATGTTTTTATCTTACTAATTTCAAAAGAGGTTAAAAAAAAAAGAGGCTGGTAAGGGAATGACTCCTAGCTGCTTTAATGTACATCAACAAATCTATGTAATCGTAAATGGATAAGAATATAACGTGTCATTCTTTAATAATAATAATAATAATAATAATAATAGTTGTTGGCACGTTGCAGTGGTGCAAGAGGAATAAAATGCTCCGGGACGTGTAGTTTGAGGAAAAATTAAATTCAGGTCATTTATTAACTCTGTTTCATGAGTGTGGCACCACTCTGTCGTTTATTGATTATTTTCCCGTAACAGCATGGCACAGAGCGTTTCATTCCTTCCATCCGAACAGAATATTTTCACATCCCCTTCCTCAGTGTTGAAGCTCACTGGCTTTAATCCTGTGTTTGACCCCTCAGATGACTTCACGATCGCACTGTGGCTGAAGAGAGAGTTGACCTCTGACCCCTGGGTTGAGCCGAGAGCAGTGAGTGTTCTGAGGGGTCACAATGGAGGGGTCACGTGTTTGGCCTTCAGTCCAACAGGAGATCAGCTACTGTCAGGAGGAAAAGACAAGGTACAGAGACGTGTAAACACAAGCCAGGACACGGGGAGTTTCTTCCGTGAGGCTCTGTTCCTAATGTCTGGCCCAGAAGGAAGTTGATTGTTTCCCTTTAATGGCGTGTTTGTTTCAGGCTCTGATGGTGTGGACAGTAAACTCCTCTCCTCCATCACTCTCTCGCTCTTTCCTACACTGTCATGGGGACTGGATCACAGGATGCGCCTGGACTCCGTCTGCCCTAGTGAGTGTGTGAAACTGTAAAGATAATTCCTGAGGAATTCAGCACTTAAAATGGACCATCAGCTCCATAAGTATTGGCACCTTTCATAAAAATCACTTCGTGTAACTTGCTGTAATGCCATACTGAGTACATTTTATTACTTGTTATAACGTGTATAAGCACTGAACAGTATATTTATACTGTGTGTGTGTGTGTGTGTGTGTGTGTGTGTGTGTGTGTGAGAGAATAAGAGGATGAATCATATTAATTCAGTTGAATGTGTCTGTAGCTGAGCTGCTCGAATGACTGCAGACTGCGACTGTGGGACATCCAGACAGGAAGTTGCATCAGAGAAGTCTCGACTGCATCCTCTGTGGGCACGCTGTGCTGCTGGGTGAGTCCATGGGCGTGCCCCAAACATTCATGTTCCAAAGATGGCCACTGATCTATCTGTCTGTCTGTCGGTTTGGCTTTCTGTATGACTCCCTGTCTGTCTGTCTTTCTGTTTGTTCTCAGTCTATTATTCTCTCTCTCTCTCTCTCTCTCTCTCTCTCTCTCTCTCTGGCTGTTTTTCAGTTTTTGTCTTTCTCTCTTCATCCATGTCTCCAGTTGTCTGTATATCTGCCTTCATATCTGTCTTTCTGTTTGTCTTTCTGTTGACGTGTATCTATCTGCCATTTTGTCTGCCTTTTGTCTTTCAAGCTTGCTTTCTCTTGATCTGAATGTGTCTGTCTGTCTTTCCATTGGTTGGTCAGTCTTTCCGTCGGTTGGTTGGTCTGTCTGTCTTTGTCCATCTGTCTGTCTTTCCCTTGGTCTCTTTGTCTGTCTATCTTTCTTTCCATTGGTCTATTTATCTGTCTTTGTTTGTCCGTCTGTCTTTCCATTGGTCGGTCTGTCTGTTTTGGCCCGTCTGTCTGTCTTTCCCTTGGTCTAGTTATGTCTTTGTCTGTCTGTCTTTCCATTGGTCTATTTATGTCTGTCTATCAGACATGAGAGAATGTCTTCTACTCTTTGTTCCCATTGTATTTTTATAGTATATAGATGTGTGTGTGTGTGTGTGTGTGTGTGTGTGTGTGTGTGTGTGTGTGTGTGTGTGTGTTTTGCAGAAGGACTATGTGATGTTGGGTTCTGCTGATGGACAGCTGACGGTGTGGAAATCTGATTTAGGAGTGATTACTGAAATCAAGGCCCATCTTTCTCGCCTCCACCACACCACCGTCATCTCTAAACCAGGTCTCTCACACACACACACACACACACACACACACACACACACACACAAATGATAATAATGTTTATTAGTTGTATAGCACATTTTGCATGCATATATGATCAAATGTGCTTAAAATTTGCGCACACAGGACAGAAATCACTTCCTGAATACTTGGCACACAGACTCAGCAGAATGCTGTTGCTTTTCTGCAAGACACACATGATATATACAGGGTGGCACGGTGGCGTAGCGGTTAGCGCTGTCACCTCATGGGAAGAAGGTTCTGGGTTCGAGCCCAGGGGCCTTTCTGTGTGGAGTTTGCGTGTTCTCCCCGTGTCTGTGTGGGTTTCCTCTGGGTGCTCCAGTTTCCCCTGCAGTCCAAAGACATGTGGTTAGATTAACATGGGGTGGCCTTGGCCTGAAGTGCTCTTGAGTGAGGCACCAAACCCCCAACTGCTCCCTGGGCTCTGTAGCATAGCTGTGTGTGTGTGATAGATATATATATATATATATATATATATATATATATATATATATATATATATATATGGCCAGATTTCACTGTGCTTAAGTGTACGTGTGATAGATAAACAACTCCTTCTATATAGCTCACCTTCCTCTTCTTTACCCGCAGGTGTAGCAACTCCTCCATTACCCACAGTCTCATACCTGCACCATCAAAGACTACTGTAATTCCCACAAAATTATTATTAATTAATTTCATGGATGTATTCGCAGGACTGGTGAAGAAACCCGAGGACGTACTGATCGCTACAGCGTCTGATGATGGATCTGTAAAGCTCTGGCAACCGCTGCAGGTAGAAACAATCTTCATGTATTTTATGTAATTTCCTGGTGACACAGTTATACTCTGACTCTGTACGACACACTTGTAGAAGAGAGTTCTTTATAATCACGCTATCTGTCATCACCCAGATGAGGATGGGTTCCATTTTGAGTCTGGTTCCTCTCGAGGTTTCTTCCTCATGTCGTCTGAGGGAGTTTTTCCTCACCATCGTCACCACAGGCTTCATCATTGGGGATAAATTAGGGATAAAATTAGCTCATGTTTAAAGTCTTTAATTATCTGTAAAGCTGCTTTATGACCGTGTCTGTCTGTTGTACAAGTCAAGCTCTTTTAACAGCTCGGATACGATCGCTGGTCATGGAAAAAAAGAAAAAATCGTCAGTTATTTCTGTAGTAGCTGCTCATTCATGAGGATTTTATTTAACATTAATGGAAAGCGTGTCCAGTGTCAGCGCTTTGTAATAATCAGACATAAAGCTGTAAGTTTTTTCCAACATCATATTTTTTTTGTTTTATTAACTTCGAGAAAGAAAAAAGAGAAGCTGGCAAAGGAATGAGTGTTTATAGTGAGATCAGGAATTAACAGTTCCTTAAATATAACAAATAGATAAAATGTCTCGTCTCCTTCCGCTTATCCGGGGCCGGGTCGCGGAGGCAGCAGTCTGAGCATGGAAGCCCAAACTTCCCTTTCCCCAGACACCTCGGCCAGCTCCTTGGGAAGGTGTTCCCAGGCCAGCTGAGAGACATAATCCCTCCAGCATGTCCTGGGTCTTCCCCGGGGCCTCCTCCCGGGGGGACATGCCTGGAACACCTCCCCAGGGAGGTGTCCAGGAGGCATCCGAAAGAGATGCCCGAGCCACCTCAGCTGATTCCTCTCGATGTGGAGGAGCAGCGGCTCTACTCCGAGCTCCTCCCAAGTGACTGTGCTTCTCACCCTATCTCTAAGGGAGCGCCCAGCCACCCTGCGAAGGAAACTCATTTAGGCCGCTTGTATCCGCGATCTTGTTCTTTCGGTCATTACCCAAAGCTCATAACCATAGGTGAGAGTCGGAACGTAGATCGACCGGTAAATCGAGAGCTTCGCCTTTTGGCTCAGCTCCTTCTTCACCACGACGGACCGGTAAAGCGACCGCATCACTGCAGAAGCCACACTGATCCGCCTGTCGATCTCACGCTCTATCCTTCCCTCACTCGTGAACAAGATCCCGAGATACTTAAACTCCTCCACTTGAGGCAGGACTTCTCCACCAACCTGGAGAGGGCAAGCCACCCTTTTCTGGTTGAGAACCATGGCCTCGGACTTGGAGGTGCTGATTCTCATCCCAGCCGCTTTACACTCGACTGCAAACCGCCCCAGTGCATGCTGAAGGTCCTGGTTTGAAGAAGCCAACAGGACAACATCATCCGCAAAAAGCAGAGATGAAATCCTGTGGCTCCCAAACAGGATTCCTTCCGGCCCCTGGCTGCGCCTAGAAATTCTGTCCATAAAATTTATGAACAGAACTGGTGACAAAGGGCAGCCCTGCCGGAGTCCAACATGCACTGAGAACAGGTCTGACTTCCTGCCAGCAATGCGAACCAGACTCCTGCTCCATTCGTACAGGGACCGGACAGCCCTTAGCAAAGAGCCCCGAACCCCATACTCCTGAAGCACCCCCCACAGAATACCACGAGGGACACGGTCGAATGCCTTCTCCAGATCCACAAAGCACATGTGGACTGGTTGGACAAACTCCCATGAACCCTCGAGCACCCTATGAAGGGTATAGAGCTGGTCCAGTGTTCCGTGACCAGGACGAAAACCGCATTGTTCCTCCTGGATCCGAGGTTCGACTATTGGCTGAATTCTCCTCTCCAGTACCCTGGAGTAAACCTTCCCTGGGAGGCTGAGAAGTGTGATTCCCCTATAATTGGAGCACACTCTCCGGTCCCCTTTCTTAAAAAGAGGGCCCACCACCCCAGTCTGCCACTCCAGAGGCACTGTCCCCGACTGCCACACGATGTTGCAGAGGCGTGTCAGCCAAGACAGCCCCACAACATCCAGAGACTTGAGATACTTGGTGCGGATCTCATCCACCCCCGGTGCCTTGCCACCGAGGAGCTTGCTAACCACCTCAGTGACTTCAGCTTGGGTAATGGATGAGTCCACCCCTGAGTCATCAGCCTCCGCTTCCTCAATGGAAGACGTGACTGTGGGATTGAGGAGATCCTTGAAGTATTCCGTCCACCGCCCGACAATGTCCCCAGTCGAGGTCAACAGCTCCCCACCCGCACTGTAAACAGTGTTGGCAGAGTACTGCTTCCCCCTCCTGAGGCGCCTGACGGTTTACCAGAATTTCTTCGAGGCCAACTGATAGTCCTGTATGGCCTCACCGAACTCCTCCCAGTTCCAAGTTTTTGCCTCTGCAACTGCCCGAGCTGCGGCACGCCTGGCCTGCCGATACCCGTCAGCTGCCTCAGGAGTCCCGGAGGCCAACATGGCCCGATAGGCCTCCTTCAGCTTGACGGCATCCCTTACTTCTGGTGTCCACCACCGGGTTCGGGGATTGCCGCCATGACAGGCACCGGAGACCTTGCAGCCACAGCTCCTAACAGCTGTGTCGACAATGGAGGCAGAGAACATGGTCCACTCGGACTCAATGTCCCCTGCCTCCCTCGGAAGCTGGGAGAAGCTCTCCCGGAGGTGGGAGTTAAAGACCTCCCCGACAGAGTGCTCGGCCAGACATTCCCAGCAGACCCTCACCATATGTTTGGGCCTGCCAGGTCTGTCCGGCTTCCTCCTCCGCCAGCGGATCCAACTCACAACCAGGTGGTGATCAGTTGACAGCTCAGCCCCTCTCTTCACCCGAGTGTCCAAGACATGGGGCTAGAGATCAGATGAAACGACAACAAAGTCGATCATCGACCTCCGACCTAAGGTGTCCTGGTGCCACGTGCACTTATGGACACCCCTATGCTCGAACATGGTGTTTGTTATGAACAAACCGTGACTAGCACAGAAGTCCAATAACAAAACACTACTCGGGTTCAGATCGGGGAGGCTGTTCCTCCCAATCACTCCCCTCCAGGTGTCACTGTCGTCACCCACGTGAGCGTTAAAGTCCCCCAGTAGAACAATGGAGTCCCCAGTCTGAGCACCTCTCAGTACTTCTCTCAGGGACTCCAAGAAGGCCGGATACTCTATACTGTTATTCGGCCCGTAGGCACAAACAACAGCAAGAGCCCTCTCCCCAATCTGAAGGTGCAGAGAGGTGACCCTCTCGTTCACTGGGGTAAACTCCAACACATGGCGGCTGAGCTGGGGAGCTATAAGCAAGCCCACACCAGCCTGCCGCCGCTCACCGTGGGTGACTCCAGAGAAGTGGAGATTCCAGCCCCTCTTGAGGAGCTGGGTTCCGGAGCCCAAGCTGTGAGTGTAGGTGAGCCCAACTATCTCTAGCCGGTACCTCTCAACCTCCCGCACAAGCTCAGGCTCTTTCCCCCCCAGCGAAGTGACATTCCATGTCCCAACAGCTAGCCGCTGTGTTCGGGGATCAGGTTGTCGGGGCACCTGCCTTCGACTGCCGCCCAATCCACACTGCACCGGCCCCCTACGGCTACCTCTGTGGGTGGTGAACCCACAGGAGGTCGGGCCCACGTCACCGCTTCGGGCTGAGCCTGGCCGGGCCCCATGAGTAAAGGCCCGGCCACCAAGCGTTCGCACATGAGCCCCAACCCCGGCCTGGCTGCAGGGTGGGGCCCCGGCTGCGCCATACCGGGCGATGTCATGGTCCTTGATTGAGAGTTATCCATAAGGGGTTTTGGTGAACTGCTCTTGGTCTGGCCTGTCACCTAGGACCTGTCTGCCTTGGGGGACCCTAACAGGGGCATAATGCCCCCGACAACATAGCTCCTAGGATCATTCAAGCACACAAACCCCTCCACCACAATAAGGTGGCAGTTCTAAGATAAAATGTCATTGGTAAATTAGATTAAAATTAAAAATTTAAATAAAAAACTGCTGTGATTGTAACAGGACTAAAACCCTTCAGGACATGCTGTTACAGAGAATAATAAACTTTGGGGTGCTAACAGTAACTCTGCTTTATTACACCACCCTGCTGTAACGGAGCTGAGAACAGGAGCTGACTGGTGTCAGACATTCTGCAGGATTATAAGTAAAAATAACGAGACAAAGTGATTCTCTAATAAAGAAAACAAAAAAGTAAGAGTTCTCCTTCATCACCCGACCTGTCGCTCACAAACACCATCACTGCGTAACGCACACTGCTTTATTCCTTAAGAGCTTTGCAGCCATCGGCATATAATGCATCCTAATATAATCTCTCTATAATCATCCTTATATAATCTCTATATAATATTATATTATATAATATAATCTCTCTCTCTCTCTGTCTGTCTGTCTCTTGCTCTCTCCGTCTGTCTCTTGCTGTCGTCTGTCTGTCTGTCTGTCTGTCTGTCTGTCTGTCTCTTGTTCTCTCTCTGTCTCTCTCTCTCCCCATCTTGTCTGTCTCTTGCTCGTGCTCTCTCTCCCTCTCTCTAGGTTGAGCACCGCGGTACTCTGGTTGGTCACAGCGGTGGTGTTCATGCTTTAGCGAGCAGTTCTGGTCCAAACTTCTTAACCGTGTCTGAGGATCGCAGTCTTCGAGCCTGGAGCGTTAATTCAGGTGTGCGGTCTCCTCCTCATGTCCGCTATGTTCTGATGTTCTCACACTCTGTACTGATTTCAAACTGAACTATCAACAACAAAACTCAGTGGTTTTATTTAGCGCTCTTTAGTCCTCTTCTGTATCAGTGGAAGAGGAATATCAGTCCTGATAATAGAAGTAAACTTCACATTGTGTGTGTGTGTGTGTGTGTGTGTGTGTGTGTGTGTGTAGACGTGCCTCCCAGACAGATGGAGAGTGTGAGTGCGATGTGTTTCCTGGAGCTGCAGGATGTGCTGGTGTGTGCTTTCAGCTCCGGCAGGCTGGAGATGTGGCAGCAGCTCAGACGTCTTTACTCCAGTCAGGTGAGTTTAACAGCGTGTGATTTTCACAGTGAACCTCGCAGATCAAACTGCACGCGTCACATCATCGTTACGGGGCGGTTTCAGAGTCCGCGACTGATTTCATACGTCGGGGGGGAAAAGTTCCTCAGAGTCGGGTTCCTCGCCTGCGTCAGTGGATTTTCAGATTATTAAAGTGGGATTTGGACCCTGTGAGGTTTCCACATTTTCTATCTTCAGTGAGCGAGTGAGACAAGGAATTTTAGTAGCATCTAGACCACTGCCCTTACACACAAGGATTCACTATTCAGGGAATTGAAAATAAGGACTGAAGGAGCAGACAGACAGATGGACTGAAATAAATGGCTAGGCTGACCGACTGAAATACACAAACAGATAGACAAACTGAAATGGAGAGAGACGGGCAGACTGACTGAACAAATGGAACTAAATAGACAGACAGACTGAATTACGCTACCGTTCAAAAGTTTGGGGTCACTTTGAAATGTCCTTATTTTTGAAAGAAAAGCACTGTTCTTTTCAATGAAGATCACTTTAAACTAATCAGAAATCCACTCTATACATTGCTAATATGGTAAATGACTATTCTAGCTAAATTCTACTAAATGTCTGGTTTTTGGTGCAATATCTCCATAGGTGTATAGAGGCCCATTTCCAGCAACTACTGTATCACTCCAGTGTTCTAATGGTACAATGTGTTTGCTCGTTGCCTCAGAAGGCTAATGGATGATTAGAAAACCCTTGTACAATCATGTTAGCACAGCTGAAAACAGTTGAGCTCTTTAGAGAAGCTATAAAACTGACCTTCCTTTGAGCAGATTGAGTTTCTGGAGCATCACATTTGTGGGGTCGATTAAATGCTCAAAATGGCCAGAAAAATGTCTCGACTATATTTTCTATTCATTTTACAACTTATGGTGGGAAATAAAAGTGTGACTTTTCATGGAAAACACTAAATTGTCTGGGTGACCCCAAACTTTTGAACGGTAGTGTATGTAGACAGACAGACAGGCTGAAATAGAGACAGGTGTTGATGGAGAGATACCTTGCTACATACTATCTGCATTATCCATCCATCCATCCATCCATCCATCTTTTTTCTTTCTATTTTTCTATCTTTCTTTCTCTCTCTTTCTATCTCTTTCTCTTTCTATCTCTCTATCTCTTTCTCTCTTTCTTTCCTTCCTTCTTTCTATTTCTTTCTATTTCTTTCTTTCTTTCTTTCTTTCTTTCTTTCTTTCTTTCTTTCTCTGGTTTTCTGTCAGATTTCCTGTCTGTGTGTCTTTCTGATGAGACAGTGACAGTTTCCTCTCCTTTTTGTTTATGTTGCCTTTTTACAGTATGTGGATATGTATAAAGTGTGTGTGTGTGTGTGTGTGTGTGTGTAGCTGAGTGATGGCTGTATCACTGCACTCAGCAGTTTGCCAGATGAGCAGTTAGCGGTGGGCTGCAGTGACGCTTCAGTTAGTGTGTGGAAGCTGGAGAGAGACATGGAGCAGTGTATCACGGGGTAAACACACACACACACACACACACACACACACACGGTAATAAAACACACCAGCAGAATAATAATAATAAAGTGGTTGCTGAAAGTGCGTTTATTCACAGAGTAAAATTTGAATCCTAAACTGTAATGGAATAGAAAACACAAGGATGAAATAAAAAATGAAATTAAAATGTAGGAGGAGCTTAAAGAACTAAAACACAAGTACAGCATGCAACAGAATGAAATGCATAGAGAATTAAAATAAAATTCAGTGCATTTTAAAATAATGCAATTAAAAAATAAATCCGTAACTAAAATATAATGAAACTGGAAACACCAGAGCAGTGAAAGTGCTTTGAATGAAATGACTAATGTAACAGATGTGTTTTTATAAATGCACCATCTTTTTGCTTTTATTTCAGTCTTTCGAAAGTTTCCTCGTACACGCTGAAGAACAGTGTGATGTTTTTGCACTACTGCACCTCCCTGCTGGCAGTGTGTGTGAACTCCAGCATCATCGACGTCTTTCCAAATGCAAAAGGGAGATGCAGAAAATTGCAGGAGTAAGCGAGAGAACACACCACACACAGGAGTTTGACCCCGACCTGAGTTTTTAAATCTGTATTTCTGCAGTACTGTGCAAAAGTCTTAGGTGCACGTAAAAAAAAAATCCTTTAAAGCAAAAAGAATGAAATTAAGTATTTTTACGCACAAAAAAAGTAAAAAGTGCAGTGAACAGTAATAAACTAAATGAAGTGGATGTTTGGTATGATGGCGCTTTGCTTTTTAAAAACGCCTCAGTAATCTCACTTTGTACAGTTTTATAAGGAAATTAGCTGATCGTTTATTTTGAGCATGAAGAATCTGCCGCGCTTCTCCCGGACGCTCGGACTGTCGCGTTCACGTCGGTTTTTGCAAATAAATCCTCATGAAGAAGTCATCAGATAAATGTACAGAAGTCTTAGGCGCATGTAAAGAAATGCTGTCGACCAAAAATGGCTTAAAAATAATGAAATGAACTGTTTCAACTTTAAAAAAAAAAAATACTATAAACGGTGCAGTGTTATGCGGAAAGGAGCTGCAGGTTTCGCTGAGCATCTTCCAGAACCAGCCACAGTTCTTCTGGACACTTTGACTGTCACACTCGCTTCTTCATTATGTGCCAAAAATTTTGCACCAGTAGCCTTCGTTATCTTTTCTTTTTTAATCTGAAAAGTGCTCTCTTTAACAGTTATTCCATGAAATCGAGTCATACATGAGCTGATAGCGCTATAACCCATGTATGACGAGATTGAGCGGATTAACTGTTTTATTCTATCCACATTCACTGGATTTTTATGGAATCAATTTTGTGCCAAAATGTTCATACAATACTTTTGAAACATCAAACAAAAACAATAAATCAAAATTCAAAAAAAATTTTTTTAAAAGTCAAATTTTTTTAGACTGGCAAACAAATTATTCGTGTAATCGTGCAAAATATCAGTCTATTACTCTTCAGAAACCTTTTATTTTTGTTCCGCGTCTTTCTCAGTTTTGTTTGGCGTAATTTATTTTGGTTGCGATTCCAGCTTTCTCGTTTGCGCTCCCTGACTTTTTGCTTGCAGTTTTGGCACAAACTTCACGTGTGGGCAGGCTGTCCAGGAACGCATTCCCATTGGCTAACTTGTGTTTGACTGACAGCTATGCTCAGCCATTCCCTACTCGGATTCTGGCGGACTGTTTGACGAGTGACCGATCCATTGACGGTAAACAAGGATCGAGTGGACTTCAGTGGCGACTATGATCTCATCTCATCTCATTATCTCTAGCCGCTTTATCCTTCTACAGGGTCGCAGGCAAGCTGGAGCCTATCCCAGCTGACTACGGGCGAAAGGCGGGGTACACCCTGGACAAGGGCGACTATGATACTGAATTAATTCAACAAAGTGTAAGTGCGGGACAAATGTGCTGTATGTGTTGCAGTAGTGCACGTTATGCAGGCGTGTTTAACGTTAGCAAGACAGCTATTATATTGGGTAGTGGAGCTAAGGCTAACATTTGACTTGCCACAAAACACCTGCATAATGTGCACTACTGCAACACATACAGCACATTTGTCCCGCACTTACACTTTGTTGAATTAATTCAGTATCATAGTCGCCACTGAAGTCCACTCGATCCTTGTTTACCGTCAATGGATCGGTCACTCGTCAAACGGTCCGCCAGAATCCGAGTAGGGAATGGCTGAGTGTAGCTGTCAGTCAAACACAAGTTAGCCAATGGGAATGCATTCCTGGACAGCCCGCCCACACGGGAAGTTTGTGCCAAAACTGCAAGCAAAAAGTCAGGGAGCGCAAACGAGAAAGCTGGAATCGCAACCAAAATAAATTACGTCAAACAAAACTGAGAAAGACGCGGAACAAAAATAAAAGGTTTCTGAAGAGTAATAGACTGATATTTTGCACAATTACACGAATAATTTGTTTGCCAGTCTAAAAAATTTGACCTTTTTGAATTTTGATTTATCATTTTTGTTTGATATTTCAAAAGTATTGTATGAACATTTTGGCACAAAATTGATTCCATAGATTTTGAGAAACGGAGCATTTTTATTTTTTGCATATTTGATAAAACTTTCATATAAAACGTCGACAAAATCATTTCCACTTGGAATGTAAACAAACCGACGAAATGACAGAAGCAATTTCTGAAAAATGCAATAATATCTCATCTCATCTCATTATCTGTAGCCGCTTTATCCTGTTCTACAGGGTCGCAGGCGAGCTGGAGCCTATCCCAGCTGACTACGGGCAAAAGGCGGGGTACACCCTGGACAAGTCGCCAGGTCATCACAGGGCTGACACATAGACACAGACAACCATTCACACTCACATTCACACCTACGGTCAATTTAGAGTCACCAGTTAACCTAACCTGCATGTCTTTGGACTGTGGGGGAAACCGGAGCACCCGGAGGAAACCCACGCGGACACGGGGAGAACATGCAAACTCCACACAGAAAGGCCCTCGCCGGCCACGGGGCTCAAACCCGGACCTTCTTGCTGTGATTTTTATTTCGTCCTTGGCTGGTTCAGCAACACGCACCGCCAATTTGTTTTTCTCTGCTCACGGTATATGAGCTGATTGGCTACTCTACTACTAGGCTATCAGAGCACACGATTGCTCATATCCAGTGAATGTGGATAGAATAAATATGTAACATGCTGCTCATATACAAACTTTTTTTTTTTTCTTTTTCTCTAACATTTTAATTTTGTGCTGAAAAAACAAACAAACAAAAAACGAGCATTTGGAACTCAAATGTTTTTGTAATGTTTTGACTCAATAATGTAGAAGTCATAAAATAGAAATCTATAAAGTTTGGATGAAAATTTATTTATATATATATATATATATATATGGGGGACTCAGACTTGTGCACAGTACTGTATATCGTGACCTTTTGTATAAAACATGTCGAGTCCCTGTAAATTTTGTACAATACAGTAGAAGGCCTGAACCAGATCTGATTCCTGCGTTTACATTCGTTCCTACGCTGAATTGCACTCGTCCCTGTCTATAGCCTAGGTCACAACTGGACGTACTTTATTTTATTTTTTTTTTGGCCGTGCGATTTTTGCCGTTTCCCAAATCGCTGTGTTTTTTTTGTTCATGGAGAAAGACGCGCGTTGGCCGTAAGTTTGTCTTGCAACCTGAAAAAAACGTAAGCGCCCGTAGAGTTTGTTTGACATGACAAAGAACCTCTGCGGCCGGTCTACGGGTCGAAAATCAGCACGTCACACGCACGCCCTCCGTGCGTTTCTTGCGTTTTTTGCATGTAGACTGGCCATAGGTGCACGTACGGCCTGTTGTGACCGAGGCTTATAAAACAGATGAATATCTTCCCACTGTGATTATCGTGATGTTTAGCCTTTTTGTATTTTAACTTGGCCTTTTAATTATTTCTTGTATTAATTATTCCTGATAGATGGCCCGGCTAAACAGTGGACCATGACAGATGTGGTGTGGGTTGGTTTTTTTTTTTTTTTCCTTGTTTTTTGAGACTGATGGTTTCTTCACACTGTTGTCGTCTCAGGTGGCAGGAAGAAGTGCGAGTGTTGGGAATTGAGGCAGACGGTGAAAACGGCTTGTGGCTGCTGAGAGAAGCTAGAAACGTTGTTCAACTGGCTTACCTGGTTAGTGAAAACCCACACACACTGCATCCGTATGCTACACTTCTACACATCCACTGCAGCGGAGCTCCCTGATGTTCCCAAAAGGAGCGGTCACGCAGAATTTGTGAAGGAGTCCGTTTCCGAAGTAACACCTGAATATTTGGCGGATTATGACAATATGGATGTCTGACAGACAACGTAGAAAGGATCCCTTTGATAAACCTCAGTAAACAGCCCTACAGGCTCTCAGCGGTGCGCTGCGTCAGACACCAGAAGACACAAAAGCTGTTTATCGGTTGCTGGTTATAGTGTTTTAACTTAATACTGGACTGATTTCAGTTATTGTATTTTTTTTTTTTTTTTTTGTTCCTAGTAAATATTTGGATGTAAAGAGATGAGAAAATGTGACGTGGTTTCAGAAATCCCACAATTTTCATTTACATCTTCTGTAAGGAATTAAAAAGCTCAAACTTTCAGTGTGAGTCAACGAGAATCAAGAAAGTAGCTTTCACTCAACTAAAACCCACCGATATCCACCACTGACACGGCTGGAGACGGGATTAATGTAGGAACGTGTTTTTAGCAACAGTGAAAACCATCATTCAGAAAGAGAAGACGTGGAAACAGACACCAAAGAGTGGAAAAAGCAAGTAACGATAACACAACAAACAGGCCTTCAGGCAAATGAGAAATCGAATATTAAACAGTTATTCCACAAAATCGAGTCGTACATGAGCTGATAGCTGACAAGGTGCATAGCACCAAGTTGTCTCTAATCCATGTACGACGAGTTTAAGTGGAATAACCGTTTTATTCTATCCACATTCACTGGATTTTGAGAACTAGAGTATTTTTATTTTTTGTAAATTCAATAAATAAAAACTTATATACAAAACTTCTGACAAAATCATTTCCGCTCAGGTGGACTTCTTAATAACGTATCGATGGCAGCACGAATTGACTTGTGGTTTTTTTTTTTTTTTTTTTTTTGTAGAAAGTGCCGTGTTGCTGTCGAGGTATAGAATAACTTTAGACATTTACTGAATTCTTCCTTGGACATTTCAGTTCTGTAATTTTCAAACTACTTTGAGCTTTTGAACCAGACTAAAAAAAAATAAAAAATTCAGCAAATTTTAATGCTTAAAGATGATGAATGTAAACAAACCGGCAGCAAAATGACCGGAGCAATTTGTGAAAAATGCTACAATAATAATTCCTGTAAAATTAAAAAAAAAAAAAAAGCGTCCTTGCCAGGCTTGTCCGACTTGTGCCCTAATTTTAAGGACTCGTGACTCGACTCAGATTTGAGCACTGATGACTCGGACTCGTAAATTGGAGACGAGGACTCTGATTTTTTCTTTATTTTTTGTAACCTGCCATAATAATTTGGCATAAGATATTTATATCTACATTAATTTTTGTATGAATTTCATGTAAGAGTGTCACACCTGCGCGCCTTGGCGTGTGCATCAGATATCTCGGGCGCGCTCCGTAAACAGTTTCATGTAAAGGCAGCAACAGCCACCATCAGATGGTGTGATTTGGCGTCTTGTTCTTGGACTTGACTCGGACGTCACTTGAAATTTTCTTGCTGTCGTCGAATGACTCGATTCTTATCATCAAATACTTTTCTTCCATTTTTTTGGGGGGGGGGTTGTTTTTGAGTGGAGTTTTTATTTCGTCCTCTGTTGGTTCAGCAACATGCTCCGCCATTTTGTTTTTCTCTACTTATGATATATGAGCTGATATCCTAGTAGTAGAGTAGCCAATCAGAGCATGCGATTGCTCATATCCAGTGAATGCGGGTAGAATGAAATTCATTTATACCACAGGACTGATCCTGATTAATCCTGAAAATGTCAATAAAAAACGAAAGCAGTGATTTCTAAATGTACTTTGACTTCTTTCATTGCAGACCCGAGATGTGAACCCAAAATGTGTTTCATGTTTTGTTGGCCAACTTCATTTAATTTGTGAATATACATCCATTCCTGCGTTTTCAGATCTGCAACACATTCCAAAAAAGTTGGGACGGGGGAATTTAGGGCTGGTAACGAGGTGAAATAATTAAATAATGATGTGGTTTGAAGCAGGTGATCGTAATCATGATTTGGTAGAAAATCCGTCTCCAGGAAAGGCCGAGTGTTTGAGGAGCAAAGATGGGCTGAGGATCTTCAGTTTGTCAATAAATGCATGAGAAAAATAATTGAAATGTTTAAAACCAATGTTCCTCAAAGAAAGCTAGGAAGGGATTTGGATATTTCGCCTTCTACGGCGCTGAATATCATCAAACGATTCAAAGAATGGAGGAGTTTCAGTGTGTAAAGGTCAAGGGCGTTTCAGGACGTGCTGTTCAGCAAAAAAATAATGGACTTTGGGGTGTAACAGTAATTCATGCTTTTGGCCGTATTTTGGAATCGTGACTGACAAAACTGTCCTGATGTTTTAATTGTGAAGGAGTCTGCTGTGTCTCGTTCAGGATTCAGCTTTTATTTATCCTTTTGTTTTTAGCGTGATAATTACAGAGGAGAATGTGAAGGGGAAGGAACCAAAAGGAAGAAAAGAAGACAAAACGATAAAGGACGGCTGCAGCTGGACACAGAGGTCAGCCTGAAACCAGGTTTCGATCAGACGCAGAGGGAGGAGGAGGAGGAGGAAGAGGAGGAAGAGGAGGAGGAAGAGGAGACATGCAAGCGCAGGGAGTACAACATCACGGCTGTGGCTTTACGCGGCGGTGCGTTATTTATTTCACACACTAAAGAGCAGACACCTGCTCATCCTTATTTTCATTTTAAATTAATTTCAATGATATTTCATGAAATATTTACAGTGCTGTGCAAAAGTCTTCAGCACGTGTAAAGAAATGCTGTCGACCAAAAATGGCTTAAAAAAACACTGTAATCAGTAATCCATAATGAATGAAACAAAGTCAATATTTGGTGTGAGACGACCCTTTGCTTTTAAAAAAAAAAATAGTAGTCTGAGGTCCAGTGAGTGCAGGTTTATGCGGAAATGAGCTGTAGGTTTTACTGAGCATCTTATGGGCCTTTTCCACGACCCTTTTTCAGCTCACTTCAGCCCAACACGGCTCGCGTTTCGACTACCTCAGAGCAGCACGACTGAGCTCACTTCAGCCCTACTCAGCACCCAAAACTCACACGGTTTTGGAGTGAGGCTGAAGTGAGCCCAGCCGAGCCGAGTGGGGCTAGGGGCGTGAGGAGACACTCCCCTGTGCACTGATTGGTGAGGAGGAGTGTCCTCACATGCCCTCACACGCCCCGCGAACACGCTGGGATCTTTTTAACCACCATCTGTAAACACCGTAAACCCGGAAGAAGAAGAATTACGACGAAGAAGATCAGAAAACTAGCACCAAGACCAGCAACACTAACGACTCCATGTCCTCTATGTTTATTGTTTACTATCCGGGTCGTGAGACTACCGCTTAAAAGGTCACTGATGTCACTGTTTGCGCCGCCTAACGACATCACGTGACGTCCACCCACTTTCGCTAACTCCACCCAATGTGTCCACCCACTTCCAGCCAGCACGGTTCAGCGCGGTTGTAGTCGAAATGCAACCCCAACAGCCCCGCTCAGCCCGACTCAGCACGGCACGGCTCAGCCCGACTCAGCCGCGTTGGTAGTGGAAAAGCCCCATTACAGAACCAGCCGCAGTTCTTCTGGACACTTTGAATGTCACACTCGCTTCTTCATTTTGCACCAAAACCCAGCAGCCTTCATTAAGTTTTCTTTTTTAATCTGAAAAGTGCTCTCTTATGGAATACGCTGCTCAGATACATTTTTTTTTTCTGTAACATTTAATTTTGTGCTGGGAAAAAAAAAAACCGAATGTTGGGAACTCTAAAATGTTTTTGTAACGTTTTGACTCTATGTAGAAATGATAAAATATAAATCTATAACAAAGTTTGGATGGAAAAAAAAATGGGGGGTGTCTAAGACTTTTGCACAGTACTGTACAGTATGTGTGTGTTTATGTATGCACACAAAGGTTGGTGTGGTGTGATTAATTCATCAGTTTGTGATTTATTTGATGAGTGTTTTTAAAAATTATCACGACTATCACTACACTAGTGACTCGTTTTAATTTTGCGTCTCACATACAGTATTTTATAAACATTCACACGGTATTCGTAAAAAGAACTTGTCACTAATTTAGTAAATAAAATATATTTATTTTTTATATTCATAATAATACCCAATGGTAAAAGAATGCTGGAGGTGGAGTTGCCGTGTAGAAGGAAAAGAGGAAGACCAAAGATGAGCTTTATTAATGGATGTGGTGAAGGAGGACATGAGGATGGTTGGTGTGACCGAAGTAGATACAGAGGACAGGGAGGAGATGGAGGGACATTATCCTAATGGGAACAGCTGAAAGAAGATGATTGTTCATAATAATACATAAAATTCGATACAGATTGTGACTAAAGTTACAGTAATTTGCTCTAGCTGACGTTTGTCAATTGAAGGTCGTTTTGCTGAACAAAATACAAAAACTGATTGAAAAGATCATGAAAATTGACAGAGTTATGCGATTTGAAAAAAATCATGGATCAGTCCAGATCGGTGATCCAGATCAGCACCAAAAGTCACAGCAACGTAATTCAGCCCAGAGCTATTCTTCATGTGGAATTTGGTGATGATTGGTTGAAAACTGAGGCAGAAATGGCATCCTAAAACCATTAGGATAATAATAATAATAATATAGTAGAAAGGTCCTGAGTGAGAGAAACAGTTGTGCCAGTGCTGCTAGCGCAAATTAATTAAAGTCTCTGATTAATTAGTTCACTTCTCAAAATGTATGTCTATCAGGTGAAGTCTGGAGGCACATACAGTTTAAAATGTTTATTTCACAGAGAGGGCAGACAAATCCAAAGTCAGAGACGGGCAGAAAGTCAGGCGATGTGCAAACAGCTTAGCAGGGCCAATACATAAACCAGATAACAAACCGGGTTAGAACCAGAATATCAGTACATGAACAATAGGTTTGGTAAAGCCATCGATCAGAACTGAATTCACATGATGAATGAGAGAGGAGATACAATTCTAGTCAGAAGAAAATGTGTTAAGTTGACCTCATTACTAATTTATAAAAAAAAATTGACAATACAATGACCAGGTGTTGTGCAGAAGGTCGAGTTCTTTCAAATAAAACAATCAGAACTGAAATCCATTGAGAACTGAGAGAGGGGAGGAGATACGATTTAACCGAAAATAAACAAACAAACAAACGACCAAGTTTTGTTTCCTGAGGGAAGATCGACCCAAAACATCATTCAGAACTGGAATCGGGTGAGAAATGAAGTGAGAGAGGAGCAGAGGTGGACAAAGAACCCAACTTCATTACTTAAAGCTCATAGGCAACGGTTTCAATTTTATGCACATTTGAAACTTTATATGTTAAAAAACCCTCTGTAATTTTCTTCCGGTCCCAAGAAGTATTGTTAAGAAGTAATAATTAAAATAAGTTAGCGCGGATCGCGGCGAATTTCTGTTCGGCTGTTTTCGTGACCACTCGGTGCGTGACATCATTTAAGCCAAACAAACCGCTTGAGTTGAGTCCGCTTCCGTTTACTTACATTGCCGCTCGGCTTGAGTGCAGACGTGCGTTCAGGAATTTCCAAAGAAAAACCCCCATGCCTTATTGTTTTGCAGTGAACTGTAACAACGGGACCGGTTCAGGAAGAAGGTTTTACCTTTTTCCGAGAAAGGAGAAGAGGCGGAGAGAGTGGATTGGCTTTTTCCAGAAGAGGAGAAAAGGCGGAGTGAGAGGATTGGCTTTTTCCGAAAAAGGAGAAGAGGCGGAACAAGAGGGTTGGCTTTTTCCGAAAAAGAAGAGGCAGAGTGAGAGGATTGGCTTTTTCCGAAAAAGGAGAAGAGGCGGAGCGAGAGGGTTGGCTTTTTCCGAAAAAGGAGAAGAGGCGGAGCGAGCGGGTTGGCTTTTTCCGAAAAAAGGAGAAGAGGCGGAGAGAGTGGATTGTGCGCGTGAAACAAAATCGAGCAGTCAAAGAAGAAACGGAGCAGCAACGCTCAAGCAAAAAGGAGAAGATTGGAGGGAAACATTTTTACTTTTGCTTGCAATTGACAAGTCAAGAATCCTGAGGGATCCTGTACAATCATTGTGGAAATGACACAAAGGGATATTTCCTCGCTTAGAGTCGGCTATAAATAGTATAATGCCGCGGATGGCAGGCTAATGTGGCCTACCGGCGCGCTGTCCAGTAATCGTTCCCTATATCCACTAGGGAGGGCGGTTTAATTATTCTTCAAAAGGGCTCTTATTTAGTATTACGATGAAAGTAGGAATTTATCATAACTACCAGGATAAATTGTTTGGGCGCGAGTCTTGTTGAGGTCCGGGGTCACCGCGATCAGAGTCGGCCGAGTCGCTGTCCGATTCCGAGGCCGCGCAGTCAAACCAGTGAGCCACATTCACGGATTGCTTTGCAACGGCCATAGGTTCGTACATATAGTTTCACCTCTCGATGTTCAATTTGGAGAGTTCCTACTTCAAAATCGCTCTCGCTTTCAGACATTTTACACAACCTCTCACGACCAAAGTCCGTACACGTGTGCTCGGTTCGCAAGTAAACACAGAGCTGCTCCCGGTCTGTTTGGCTTAAATGACGTCACGACGACGGTCCCCTGGCAGTGAAAGTGCGCGTAAGTGAGATATAAACAAACCTTCGGAAATTGGGCAAAACAGTATATTTTAACCGTTTTATTCAATTTTAGGGTGCAAATTGGACACTAGGAAGATCGAATTCGCTTTTTGGGTCGTTCTTCTAGACAATAAAATTGATATTCTATGTTTTACCTCCGACCCTTGCCTATGACCTTTAAGTCAAAGTACAGATCCCGCTGGTCAGATGTGACTCCGATACAAGTGAAAGTTCTCCAGTCAAATTTTTACTTAAGTTAAAGTGCTGAAGTACTTGCTTTTAAAAATACTTAAGTATTAAAAGTACATTTTCTGTCAACGCATTGTTGTATTATCGCCACAACACTTACAAAACCTAACGCCGTTACCAAAGACAGAAATGTGAATTCACAAAATGAACGCATGCTGTGCATCATGGTGGTTTAACGTTAAGCTAGCTAGTCAGTGAAGCTCCACCTGACATGCTAGCAAACTCTTTTCAAACTCGAAATCATATTGGGTAGCTAACGTTACTGGAAAAGAAAGATTTCTACATTCTGTTTATTTGGCAAGATTATACTAAAACATATATTTCTGAAAGGACTTCAGATAAGTTAACGTTATTCATGTTAGCATAACTCCGTTTTTACATCCTAACTAACAGTGTCCAAGTTACCTAGCTATGTGTTAACGTTAGCCGTGGACAAGGCTACGGCAACTTGGTGAGCAAATCTATAGAAAGTCATGTGACTAACCAGACTGCATAGCTATTGCAATGTTATCGCTAGCTCTAAAAGCACAGACAACTTCATTACAAGCTTTCTCTTGGAATAAATAAAATCTTTATATCCCTCAATATGCTTCCGCAGGCTGGACAGCGAGTTTTTGTAGGCTGTGATGTGGTTCGTTTTCGGCAAACATTTAAAACAAAACAAATCTTTAATCCTTTCAGAAAACTGAAACATGGGTTCTCGGTAAAGCCATGAGTGCGTGCGTTCCCCAGAAGAACCACCTCCTTCCATTCTGCCATCGACTGATCGTGTTAAATAACGCTACGGAGAAATCATTGATCTTGATTTTATCCAGTCTACGGACGTGACGTGACCCTAGTGATTACTGATCGGCTCTCAGTGTCACCTGCGGAAAAAAACAATCACGTTTTAGAAAATAAACCCTGAGCTGATTTCTGATATTGGGTTTTAGTTTTATACTCTCTTCAATACAGCGTGTGAGACGGTTTCAGTAAATACAAAGCAGAATAACGAGTGTGTTTTGGAGACCGGGGTTTGTCACACACTGCCAGTCAACCTGTGTTATTCCATCACGAACACACGCTCATTAACAGTACACACACTCAAACTGTTCTGTTTTTATCCACAGAGCTGGTTGTATGCGGAGATTCGAATGGCCACATGTGGTTTAATCAGACGCCGACCCTGAGCTCATGGACTCCAAGGAGACCTGTGAGTCTGATATTGTGCACTTTTCTCACATTTTAGCTTTTCACTGACATTTTATTCACCAAACAGCATCATTTACTTACCGTACATCATTGACACGCTCTTTGTTACTTTTAAGCCCCGCCCTGCTTTGATTGGCTCTTCTTTCACATTTCATGAATACATGGTAAACACAGTAGTGAGGTCAGAACCCTCGAGGTGTGTTTATTGTAACTTTACATAGTCCGAAATCTCCGAATATTATTTTAAACAAGACAGGAAATCCAGTTTTCTACAATATAGCATGTGTAGGTTCATTACGAGAGTCCACACTGTTGATGTGCGTGAGAGGAAAATAATCAGGAATTGGTTAAACGTAACGCTACGGCTTTATTTCCGAGTGTTCTGAAGCACTGACACTGGAGACTCCTTCCAGTTTAATACAAGCCTGTGGTTTCCCCCGCTGTCAGAGCTGCAGCTATGGAGAATAAATCGTTGCCTTGTGATAAATTAGTGCACGGTGGTGGAAATGGAGTTTGAAGTGACTGAAACTGTGTGAATTCTGCAGGCGCACAGCGACAGGATCAGCGTCCTGCGTCTCACAGAGAGCGCCGTCATCTCCGCCTCGTACGACAGGACCGTCAAACTGTGGGACCGAGACACACACACACAGGTAGGAGTGTGTGTGTGTGTTGTAGTGCCATCGTTTGTTTAATCTATCTGCATCTTTCTTTCTTTCTGTCTCTTGCTCTCTCACTCTCCCCCTTCTCTCTTCCTCCATTAATGATTCTCTCTATCCCCACCTCTTTCTTTCTTTTCTTTCTTTATGTCTCTCTTGTTCTCTCTTTGTCCACCTCTCTCCCTTCTCTCTCCCTCCATTAATGATTGTCTCTATCCTCAATTTTCTTTCTTTCTCTCTCTCTTGCTCGCTCACTCTCCCTCTCCCCTTCTCTCTCCCTCCATTAATGATTCTCTCTTTCTCTCCCTCTTTCTTTCTCTCTTTCTCTGTCTCTCACTTGCCCACTCTCTCTCCTTCCATTAATGATTGTTGCTATCCCCACCTCTCTTTCTTTCTTGGTCTCTTTTTTTTTTTTTTTTTTTTTTGTCTCTCGCTCATTCGCTCGCTCATGCGCACTCACTCTCTCTCCTCAGCTGGGCCTGTTTGTGTGTGGCGCTCCGGTCGAGGTGCTGCAGGTGAACCCGAATGACCCGAGTCAGATCGTGTGTGGAGACGCTCTGGGGCAGATTTACTTCTTGTCCTGGAGAGGATGACGAACACCTCCACACGGCCTTCCACACTCAGTCCAACATTCACCATACGAGCTCGGAGTTTGTCACTTTACCGCTTTGTTCCAGAGCAGTTTGGTATGAATTTGTTTTGAAACACTAAATGTTCACAACTACGCACTACGTGAGTGCACTTTATGTTCCTATTGAAGTCGCCCCGAGTGTGTTCTTTTACACCTTTCATATAATCCGAGACACATGACCTGGCCGTCTCTATCCTTTTACACTCCTTCGGAACACCAGGAACTCTCTCATTTGCATGCCACGTGTATTCATAACACTCCCCTGTCTTCCTACTCCTCCCAAACGCAGTACTGGGCTGCGTTTCAGTATGTTCTGGTCATTAATGCTTTAATTATATACACTTTACTGGTGCAGGATGATTTATATTTTTGTCAAATCATTTCGATCTAAATGCGATAAAAATGTGGAAATTTTAATGGGATTCAACAATTGAGTTGCTTAATTTCTTCTTCACTGAAGCTGCAGGCCACAGTGACATCATACGGGTTTTTGGAGGCCAAGCAGCAAAGCTGCATAGGTACTCCTCCTTCTCCTGCTTCCTCTTCTTCTTTTGATTCTTCTTCTTCCCTGCTTCTTCTTCTTTTCTTCTTTTTGTGTCAATGGCGACCCATAGAACCATATCATAAAAAATTTTGAAATTTGCCACACCGATTGGGGACGGTCCCCTGAATCTTTCCAGCAAGTTTCATTTTCGCACCTGAGTGCTCTAGCGCCACCAATGGGTCAAATTTATACAAGTAACTTGAACCGTGTGTCCAGTTTTCAAAAATGAGGCATCATTGGATTCCTTGGCTCAGGCCAAGTTCTCGGCCAATTTTTAATCAGCTGACATGAAACTTGCTGCGAGTGGAGATAGCTGTGTGAACTTAATGTCATTTTGCTTGGTTTTTTTTATTTTGTTTTTTTGCTTTAATTTGAATTTTGGAATAAATTGCTGAATAAACACTTATGGAAAATATGTACTAGCTGATTTATTTCACTAAAAGCCTCAATAAAGATTAATTAAAAACACCTCTGACTGTTACCAAGTTGTCCTGAAAACCAGGTTCTGCTGGAACCGTTTTCTGTCTCCACTCCTCGACGCATTTCACTCCCTCTCTTACCAATGGTAAAAGAAAGAAAGAAAAAAATGCATGGAGCAATAGGGAGTCATGTGAAAAGTGAAACGGTAAACTGAATAGTGTGTGCCACCTTTAGTGATGGTACCCAAGTGAACAGAGTGTGAGAATGTGTGCACCAGTGGCATGGTTATTGCTTGTGCTTTGGATTTTCCTGTACTTCAGAGCAGCTCCAGAAGCACATGGCTCAAATCCTCGAGGGTCTAGAGAGCATTCTGTGTCAGATGAATGATGTATTTATCTGAGGAACCACCCAAGAACAGCATGATGAGAGGCTACACGCAGCGTTCTCACTACTTTAGGAGGGCGGGGTCACACTCAAGAAAAAGTCTTGTGACAAATGTTGAGTTAAAATAGCAACAAGAAATACAAATGGAGGAAATGAGTCCTACGGGTTGTGAAACTTTATTTAATAGTCTGCTTAAAAAGAAAAAGGCATTTTATCTCGGAAAGGGGGATGTTGTATTGGGGCAGTTACACAGGTAGGATGATTACTACAGATGGGTTGCAGCTGATGTCGCATCCGCCTCATTAGATATGCGAGACATGAAGTGGTGGTCAGCTCACTGTTCACAAAGCGTTACTATCACTGGGGCACCTTGCTAGTTGTTAAAATGCCCTACGCTTGTGGTGTTTTTGGCTGTTCGAATTGAACAAACCATGAAAGTGATGCAAGTTTCTTCTGGGCTCCCTGTGAAGCGATAGTGTGAAAGAGCAAAGGATTTTACCAAAAGATGACGAGAAAAGTGGCTCTCAAACCTTTCACTATGATCAAAGGGAGCTGAGACGAAGAACGCTCGAGTTTGTAAATACCTCTGATTTATTTCATTTGGATTCACAAATCACTGACTTGTCTTGCCATTTTTATTACTCCGCCACCTTAAGGTGCAGGAGGCATTATGTTTTCGGGTTGTGCGTCCGTCCCGAAACCTTATGAACACGATGTCTCAAAGGCTAATGAAAGAAATTTCACCAAACTTTCACCATTTGTGCACTTTGGGGCAAAGATGAAATGATGAGGCCTTTTGATATCAAAATCTAATCATTTCATCTTTGCCCCAAAGTGCACAAATGGTGAAAGTTTGGTGAAATTCCTTTCATTTGCCTTGGAGATAGTGTTCACAAGGTTTTCGGACAGACATTTGACCTCACCGTGACCTTGACCTTAGACCTTTTGATGTCAAGGTCACTGTGAGGTCAAATGTCTGTCCAAAAACCTTGTGAACACAATATCTCCAAGGCTAATACAAGTAACTTCACCAAACTTTCAGCATTTGTGCATTTGGAGACAAAGATGAACTGATTAGATTTTGACATCAAAAGGGCAAAGGTCAAGATCACTGTGAGGTCAAATGTCTGTTCAAAAACCTTGTGAACACTATCTCAAAGGCTAATCAAAGGAATTTCACCACACGTTCAGCATTTGTGCACCTGGGGACAAAGATGAAATGATTAGAATATGAAGGCCAAAGGTCAAGGTTACTTTGAGGTCATATGTCTGCCCCAAAACCTTGTGAACAACAAAATATTATCTGTTCTTGTAAACGTCAAGGTCACGTGGCATATCATAATTTGCATAATAGCACTAAATACCAAGTTAACATTAACTTAATCACAACTTCATAAGGCGTGTAGTCTACCAGGCGGAGGCATCCCCATAGACGCCGTTGGCGTCGAGTTCTATCTAGTCTGTTATTTCATGATGTTTTGAAGTTCAGGAGACGCTTAAGTCCTCATATGTTTTTGTTTACTGTGTGATGGTGGTCGCCGTATTGTAAACAAATGCATACAGTGCCTTGCAAAAGTATTCATCCCCCTTGGTGTTTGTCCTGTTATGTCACATTACAAGCTGGAATTAAAATGGATTTTTGGAGGGTTAGCACCATTTGATTTACACAACATGCCGACCATTTTAAAGTTGCACATTGTTGTTTTATTGTGACACAAACAATAAGATGAAAAAACAGAAATCTGGAGTGTGCATAAGTATTCACCACCTTTCATATGAAACCCCTAAATAAGAGCTAGTTCGACCAATTCACTTCATAAGTCACATAATTAGTAAAGATCCACCTGTGTGAAATCAGTGTCACATGATCTGTCACATGGGGCGGCACGGTGGTGTAGTGGTTAGCGCTGTCACCTCACAGCAAGAAGGTCCTGGGTTCGAGCCCCGGGGCCGGCGAGGGCCTTTCTGTGTGGAGTTTGCATGTTCTCCCCGTGTCCACGTGGGTTTCCTCCGGGTGCTCCGGTTTCCCCCACAGTCCAAAGACATGCAGGTTAGGTTAACTGGTGACTCTAAATTGACCGTAGGTATGAATGAGAGTGTGAATGGTTGTCTGTGTCAGCCCTGTGATGACCTGGCGACTTGTCCAGGGTGTACCCCGCCTTTCGCCCATAGTCAGCTGGGATAGGCTCCAGCTTGCCTGCGACCCTGTAGAAGGATAAAGCGGCTAGAGATAATGAGATGAGATGATCTGTCACATGATGTCTGTATAAATCAACCTTTTCTGGAAGGACCCAGACACTCTTACACAACTAGATTAGAGATCAGATTAGATTAGATTAGATTAGATAGAACTTTATTGATCCCTTTGGGCGGGTTCCCTCAGGGAAATTAAAATTCCAGTAGGATCATTACAGGATAAACAGAGAATAGAGAAAAACTTCTAGATAAATTAAATTATGCATTTGCATATACAAATATAAAAAAAAGAATAAGATATAGGGAAGAGGAAGGGGGGGGACCTCCAACAGAAGAGGTATTGCACATTATATTGCACATTGTCCAGTATTGCATTTTGTCAGGCTAGGCTACTGCTCCTTCCCGTCCTCTGTCCTCCTGTTACCCCTCCTCCCCCCCAAAGAGGAGTTGTACAGTCTGATGGTGTGAGGGACAAAGGAGTTTTTAAGTCTGTTATGCCGCTTTTCCACTACAAACGCGGCTGAGTCGGGCTGAGCCGTACCGTGCTGAGTCGGGCTGAGCGGGGCTGTTGGAGTTGCATTTCGACTACATCCGCGCTGAACCGTGCTGGCTGGAAGTGGGTGGACACATTGGGTGGAGTTAGCGAAAGTGGGTGGACGTCACGTGATGTCGTTAAGCAGCGCAAACAGTGACATCAGTGAGCTTTTAAGCGGTAGTCTCACGACCCGAATAGTAAACAATAAACATGGAGGACATGGAGTCGTTAGTGTTGCTGGTCTTGGTGCTGTGGCTTGTTGTCACCGACAACGCCAACAGATACTGGCAAGAGCGTATAGATGAGGCGAGGCGCATAAGGCTTCATAATTCTCGTAATTCGTAATTCTCCTTCTTCCGGGTTTGCGGTGTTTACAGATCCCAGCGTGCTCGCGGGGCGTGTGTGGGCATGTGAGGACACTCCTCCTCACCAATCAGTGCACAGGGGAGTGTCTGCTCACGCCCCCAGCCTCACTCGGCTCGCTTCAGCCCCACTCCAAAACGGTGCGAGTTTTAGGGGCTAAGCAGGGCTGAAGCGAGCTGAGTCGTGCTGTTTTTTGGTAGTCGAAACGCGAGCCGTGTCGGGCTGAAGCGAGCTGAAGTGAGCTGAAAAAGGGTAGTGGAAAAGGGCCATTAGTCCTGCACTTGGGAAGGAGCATTCTGTCACTGAACAGGCTCCTCTGGTTGCTGATGATGGTGTGCAGAGGGTGACTGGCATCGTCCATGATGTTCAGTATTTTGTCCATAGTCGTCTTCTCTGCCACCGTCACCAGAGTGTCCAGCTTCATGCCAACCACAGAGCCGGCCCATCTGATCAGTTTGTCCAGCCTGGATGTGTCCTCCTTGGATGTGCTGCCCCCCCCCCAGCACACCACGGTGTAAAACAGGACACTGGTGACCACGGACTGATAGAACATCCACAGGAGTTTCCTGCAGATGTTAAAGGACCACAGCCTGCTCTGTCCCTTCCTGTACAAGTGGTTGGTGTTGCAAGTCCAGTCCAGCTTGCTGTCCAGCCACAGCCTGAGGTACTTGTAGGAAGGGGCTGGATGGTGTTGAAGGCACTCGAGAAGTCCAAGAAGAGGATCCTCACTGTGCCATTTCCCTTATCCAGATGTGAGTGGGCTTGGTGTAGCAGGTAGAGGATGGCGTCTTCCACACCAACACCTGCCTGGTACACAAACTGCAGACAGTCCTGGGCGTGTTGCACCTGGGGTCTGAGGAGGCTGAGGAAGAGCCGCTCCAACGTCTTCATCAGATTTGAAGTGAGTGCCACTAGTCGGAAGTTGTTCAGCTCGCTGGGCTGGTTCTTCTTGGGAACTGGAACGATGCATGTCTTCCAGAGGATGGGCACTCTCCCCAGCTGCAGGCTGAGGTTGAAAATGCGTTGGAGTGGTTCACCCAGTTCAGCAGCACAGGTCTTCAGTAGTCGGGGACACACCTTGTCCGGGCCTGCTGCTTTCCTGGGGTGAAGCTTCCTCAGTTGACCACTGACCTGGTCTGCAGTCATCCATAGAGGAGTCTGTGTTGAGGTGGGGGAGGAGGGGACTGCTGCGATGACTGGGGGGAGGTGTGTTGAGGGAAGAAGGAGAGATGGCTGCAGTGAGGGGGAGGGTGGGGGGGACGTGGGCTGGTTGAACCGGTTGAAGAAGTCATTCAACTCGTTTGCCCTCTCCACTGTCCCCTCAATGACTCTGGTCTTTGTGTTGTGGCCTGTGATGGTTTTCACACCTTCCCAAACCTCCCTCATGCTGTTCTCCTTCAGCTTCTGTTCCACCTTTCTCCTGTAGCTATCCTTAGCTTCCCTCATGCAGTGCTTCACCTCCTGCTGTGCTGCTTTCATTGCCTCCCTGTTCCTGAAGGCGGCCTTCTTCCTGTTGAGGACAGCTTTGACTTCCTGTGTTACCCATGGCTTGTTATTAGGGTAACACCGTACGGTCTTAGGCCCTATCCACACGGCAACGGATTCAGGTGAATCTGATACAATTGTTTATCGTTTCGGCCTGTTGTCCACACGGCACCGGCGTTTTGGGTGCCCCACAACGCAATCTTTTGAGAACGGGTTCCAGAGTGGAAAGATCTGGCAACGTTGCCGTTGCGAAGTCGTCTGGATGAGTAGAACGGATTTGTTTACGATGACGTCACAACCACATGACTGTGAGTGCTTCACATCGGGTAGAAGTGTAACGAACTCAATGTGAGTTGTCAACAAATCCTATAACTTGGTTCATGAAACGCGCTTACAAAATATTTTCACTGTGAATATTTATTGTGTAATGGTGCAAAGTGAGAGAGAATAGCCCTTAGGGCAGAGTCAATCCCGCCAGCAAAAATAGGGAAAAAAAGGAGCAATCTCACCTCTTCAGATATTGGTTTAAGTCTTACAATACATTCCTCAAAAAGGGCGTAGAAGAAGAAATTAATCCATCAACGTGTAGCATTCAATTTATTCCGGACCATTAAAGACGCCGCCTTTCGCGTAGAATCGTACGTCATCCTCGCCGCCATATTGGATGGGTCAAAGCAGAGAATAAAGATGCCTCATTCATGTGCTGCGTTTAACTGTACCAACAGGTTTGCCGTCCAAACGAGATCACATGGGATTACCTTTCACAGGTGAGACTGGAAAAATACTTTTCATTGTATTTGGTCATTATAATGTAATTTTACGAACAGATTTTTCTGACTTTGTGGCTAATATGAAGTCTCGCGCATAATAGTTTATGCGCATGCGTCCTTACTTCTATTGTTCTGGTGTCTCCGAAGGGACCGTCTTACAGCGCCCCTAGAGGTGTGGCATGTGTATTGCATCGTTTTCAGCAAGCGTTGCGTTGCCATATGGACCTGATATTTTACTGATCGTTGCCCATGTGGACGCGATATTTTTTAAAATAACATCTCATTGCCGTTGTCGTGTGGATGTAGTGGGGGAAGCCACATCTGCACAGAAGTTGAGGTAATCTGTCAGACAGTGTGTCAGCCCCTCTGTCCTCACAGTGTATGTGTGTGGGGGGGTGTACTTCGGCTGTAGATGAACCAGGTTGTGGTCAGACTTCCCTAGTGGGGGGAGGGGTGTGACTCTGTATGCATCCCTCACATTAGCATACAGCAAGTCAATTGTCCTGTTGTTCCTAGTTGGACAGTCCACAGCCTGGTAAAAGCAGCCAAAGTAGAGTCCAAAGTAGCATGATTAAAGTCCCCAGAAATGATGATAAATGCCTCAGGGTGCTGTGTCTGCAGCCTTGCTGTGACAGAGTGAATCCTCTCATGTGCAGCGGATGCGTCTGCCCTCGGAAGGATGTAAACACAGATGGTCATCACGTGACTGAACTCCCTCGGCAGATAATATGGCCACAGGCTAATGACTATCAGCTCCAAGTCCGGGCAACATAAGACTGTCTTTACGGAGATATGTCCTGGGTTACACCAGCGGTTGTTCATGTAAATGACGAGTCCCCCATCTTTGCCTTTCCCGCATGCTTTAGTGTCTCTGTTGGCTCTCACAGCAGTGAATCCCCACAGGTTCACGTTAGCATTCAGTACAAGGTGTGTTAGCCATGTCTCCGTAAAAATAAATAAGCTGCTCTCCCGGTAAATCCGCTGGTTGTTCAGTGCGGATAGCTCGTCAACCTTATTTGCAGGGATGTGATTTTTCCGCGAATTCACGGAATTCCGCTTTTTTCACCTCAAAATTTGAAAAAAAATTTTTTTCCTGATTTTTCGCTCAAAAATTCGCATTCATATCCTATTTGGCTACGTTCACACTGCAGGCTGAAGTGACTCAAATCCGATCTTTTCGCCCATATGTGACCTGTATCCGATCTTTTATTGACAATATGAACGACACAGATCCGATTTTTTCAAATCCGACCCAGGCCGTTTGGATATGTGGTCCTAATTCCGATTCCTATCCGCTCTTTTCATATGCGACTTCAGTCTGAACCGCCAGGTCGCATTCAGCCGACTTGCACGTCATCAACAAGCCACAAACGTCACTATTCTGCGCTGAAGTAGGCGGCGGGTCTCTCAAAAAAAAGTTACAACAACATGGCGCATAATCACGGGCGCAGATAGAGGGGGGGACTCGTCCCACCCAGATTTAAATTCACCTCGCTCGGTCCCCCCCCACTTATAGGGAGGAAAAAACGTCTATGCTCTCTTTCTTTGCATAAGGCACGGAAAAATCAAAAGACTAATTACCATTCAGTTTATTGAGGTGCACAGCAGTGTATACATAGTTGCAACAAATCACATAAAACAAAAGAAAGACTGGATATTTGGTTGGTTGAGCTGCGCAGACTGCACAGGTTGCGAGTTCGAGCTTGGTTGCTATGGTTACTAACAACAAGTTTGACAGGCATATCGGGGTTGGGGTTGGTTTGCTGGCAGCTTTGTCCCCCCCAGTTCAAAAAACGTATCTGCGCCCCTGCGCATGACATCAATGCGAGGGACGCTTCGGGCTGTGAAGGTTCTGAATCTTCTCAATGGAAGGACGCAGAGGTTAGGGAGCTGATTTCCATTTGGGGGGATGCAGCTATTCAAGCTAGATTGGATGGGTCATACCGCAACCGGGCGGTTTTACTTCCGTAAACACTGGCCATGCTCACTGCGTGTGACGTCGTCGTATCCTGCAATGCGCATGCGGAACACTTTTAGGTCGCTTTTCGTTCATACTGAGGATCACATACAAGTCGCATATATTTGTTAATGTGAACGACCTCACAAAAAAATCGGATTTCACAAAAAAATCGGAATTGAGCATTAAGCCTTGCAGTGTGAACGTAGCGTTTGTTCCGACTTTCAGTAATTCCGTCATTGAGATGAAACGAGGTACGTGATTGGCCCATCGCTCTGTAACAACCAATGAATGCGCTTGTTAGATAGCTGTACGTAAGCTCGCTTCAAACAAAGAGTTGAAAGATGGCAGCCTCCGTGATCGAGCGTAAAGATGCCCCTGATCATCAGTTTGGTGTGCGTGTTTAAAGTAAATAAACATGGGGAAGAAGAAAAAACAACCCAGCTCATTTCTTTCCCCATAATGAGCCTGTGAGTGGTGATGGCGTCACTGCATGTGCGACAGTTGGGTATGTTTTCACGGGGTGACGAAGGTCGCCGTGGCAACGGGGCCTCGCGCCATCTGTTGCTTCCTGGATGCGCATGCGCACGCTATGAAAGCTGTGGTGAAAAGATTAGCATCGGAGGCTAAACCTTCTGAGGGGAAAAGAAGGGGCGGTTTTTATTTCAGTTTGTTTTAGTTACGTCCGAAGAAACAGCAGTTTAAATCACGGCTCTAGTTTACAAATCAAAATGGTTACTCAGTGAAAACAAAACAAAAGCTAGAGAGAGGGGGAGTGGTGTAGAGAGAGGGGGAGCGGTGTAGAGAGAGGGGGAGCGGTGGGAGTTTAACCCGGGAAAGTGAGTCTGTGAGGCGGCAGTGATGCTTGACCCCTCCCCCCTCCCCCCTCCTCTCACTTTACCTCAGAGTCTCTGCCAACTTCATCACAGATTATTTCACCTTTTTCACTCCAAGTTAGTTTTAATTTTCGCTCAAAACTTTTCCCACAGCGTGGATGTAAGGTAATTATACACAATTTTGATTTGTCTATTCAATATTAAAATGTTAGTGCAAATAATACATACTTGCCAACTTTTCAAAATTCTCATGAGGGAGAAAAGTGCATGAAAGACATTTTCAGTTGGCCGAGGGTCTGATGCGCGGTTGAAATGATAAAAACAGTGGAGCCCAATTAATTGCAAACACATTTTTTGTGAATGTTGTTTAGTGAAAAAGTGATTTTTATTCTTGCATATGAAAATCCTCAAGTGAGTGAACACTGTACAGTTCTGTATATGAGTCAATTTCACAGAAAACGTATTTTTTTTGTCCGGACGTGTTTTATTTACATTTTGAGATTTCTAAAACCTTTTTATAGTCTCATATGATAAAACATTATCAGTTCTACCTTGCATTTCAAAATTTGACTACTTTGGTTCATAAATGTGCATTTTGTAGCAAATTTTAGGGTCGAAAATGACTGTCCCACTGAAAAGAGACTTTTTTTTTTCAGACATGATTCTTAATGTTAGACAAAGGTGGAATTGAAACTTTTTCACGTTCAACGACAAGACTGTGGAAACCACAATGGACATATGATGTCACAAATTGAAAATGCCATTAAGAAAATATATTTTTTCGATGTTTTGTTAATTTTTGTACCTGTCCCAGAGGTTTATGTCAGTTCTGTTACCGTGATTAATCACATAACAAAAATAAATGCTCCCAAAAGCTATTATTGAAATTATTTGTTGCCAAGGATCTACATATTCTCACCTTTTATATGGATGGCAGAATGAACTGAATCTGAGAATATTTACTTAAAAATTTCAGTTTTGGTAAGTAGTCTATGCATGACTAATTTTTTTGTGTCAATCCTGTTACCCTGTCTAAACGGGGTGTGCAGTAACTTAATCAAATATTAGAAGTTGCCATACATAAGAAGCAAACCGGGAGACTACCAGGAGCAATAGAGTTTAATAAATAATGGTGGATGAATTCTTATGTTGCATCATGTTTGTTTGAAAAGGCACATTTAGGTATGTTCAACTTCTACAGTAATTGAAAGTATAAATTTTGTTTTTCCTTATACAATTTTCTATTTATTCTAATGCAGATGATTTAATTTAGAATGACATTTTTAGGTTTCATGTTTTGGCTTTTTGCCAGTTAAGAATCACTGAATTTACTATAGGGGCTCAGAGTTGCATGTTGACCATTAAATTGGCTTGAATTTGTTAATCATGACAAGTTTTTTCTTGTGTGCTTGCTTGCCATTTTAGTACAATTTTTAAGTCAGAAAACCCCAGAATCCAGGAGCTTCGGGGGGCTTCGCCCCCCCTTGTCCCCCCACCAGGGCGCTGCCCTGGACCAGCTGGGGGCCTATGGCCCCCAGACCCCCAGCTAAAATTTTCAGATAATTTTACCAGCCCCAAATCACATCCCTGTATTTGGCAGCAAGTTCACATTCCCCATGATAACGGAGGGAATAGATGGTTTGTAGCACCGCCAGTTGTCTGCTAGCCTAGCCTTTAGCTTAGCCCTGGCTTTGCAGCCCCTGGGTTTCCTCCTCAGCTCTGCCGGGACGGGGTGTTGAATCCCAGCTCGTCCCATTGTTTTCAGGGCCAGCAGCTCCTCTCTCGAATAAGAGAGAAAACTGGCTCCTGGTTGCATGTTAAAGTTAAAAATGAGCAATTCCAGCGTTATGGACGTGACACTTGAACTCAAAATGGCAACAAATGACCCAGTGCATGTTTTATTGTCTCCCAGTATTTAAACAGGTGTTGCATATTTTAAGGCTGTACCATACTGGAGAAGTGATAGAACAAGAACAATTCCCATAGTACATCTAGGGCATGCCAGAAAATGCCAATAAAAGATGCGTTATGGACGTGACAGAAAAAGTATCACTTTTCTTGGGTGACTGTACATTTTTATCAAACTCTGTGAAATTGTAAACCTAATGTCGAAATGGAGATATCCATTTGATAGAGGGGTCCAAGGTGAATATTAAAAAATCTTTGTTTAAAATATTTTGTATTTCATGCAGAGTTTCAGAAGGAAAAGTCAGCGTTATGGATGTGACGAAATTCCATTATGGATGTGACGCGTCTGAAATAGACATGGCATATGTTTAGAAAATCAGCAATTTAACCACCATAACCCTTTGAAAAACTCTCTAAATATCAGCTAAAACTATCAAAGTTCTTAAATAATATTTAGGATGGCTATTGTTTTGCTGTTTTGTGGATTTTAGCATACATTTCTGTGGCTTGTGGCAATAATATAGAATTGTACATGATCAAAGTTGATTTTAGCTTGGGGTTTACATTATAAGAAAGAAAGACTGACAGTGACATATTAGGTTGGTTACAAATTGGTTCAACTTATTCACATCTGTAAAATACAGGCCTAGGTGATATCTCTGGGAGTGGTTTTGATGTATTACATGTTGCTTTATTTTTGCATGGTGAGGTTGACATTTACATGGAATTGCCCACATATCCATTGGATCTGAAGAAAAACACAGTCTTTGTAAGAAGAGCAGAAAGTAAAAAGGTGAAAAAAAAGAGGTTAAAAGAGCTAAAAACTACAGAGCTACTGGAGAGGCAGCCGTCTCACACAGCGCCCCACTGTGTGTGTGTGTGTGTGTGTGTGTGTATATATATATATATATATATATATATATATATATATATATATATATATATATATATATATAAACAAGCAACATGAAAACCAAAGAGCCTCCAAACAGGTCAGAGACAAAGTTGTGGAGAAGTACAGATCAGGGTTGGGTGATAAAAAAATATCCCAAACTTTGAATATCCCAGGGAACACCATTAAATCCATTATAGCAAAATGGAAAGAACATGGCACCACTACAAACCTGACAAGAGAAGGCCCCACACACCAAAACTCACAGACCGGGCAAGGAGGGCATTAATCAGAGATGCAACAAAGACACCAAAGATAACACTGAAGGAGCTGCAAAGATCCACAGCGGAGATGGGAGAATCTGGCCATAGGACCACTTTAAGCCATACACTCCACAGAGTGGGAGGGGCTTTATGGAAGAATGGCCAGAAAAAAGCCATTGCTGAAGAAAACATGTTTGGTGTTTGCCCAACAGCATGTGGCAGACTCCCCAAACACATGGAAGATTATTCTCTGGTCAGATGAGACAAAAATGAAACTTTTTGGCCATCATGGGAAATGCCATGTGTGGTGCAAACCCAACACCCTGAGAACACCATTCCTACAGTGAAGTATGGTGGTGGCAGCATCATGCTGTGGGGATATTTTTCATCTGCAGGGACAGGAAAGCTGGTCAGGACTGAAGAAAAGATGGATGGTACTAAATACAGGGCAATTCTGGAGGAAAACCTTTTTGAGTCGGCCAGAGGTTTGAGACTGGGATGAAGGTTCACATCCCAGCAGGACAATGACCCTAAACATACTCCTAAAGCTACACTGGAGTGGTTTAAAGGGAAACATTTAAATGTCTTAGAATGACATAATCAAAGCCCAGACCTCAATCCAATTGAGAATCTGTGTCATAACTTGAAGATTGCTGCACACCAACACAACCCATTTTAACTTGAAGGAGCTGGAGCAGTTTTGCCTTGAGCAATGGGCAAAAATCCCAGTGGCTAGATGTGGCAAGCTCATAGAGACTTATCCAAAGTGACTTGCAGCTATAATTGCCGCAAAAGCTGGCTCTACAAAGTTCTGACATTAGGGGGGTGAATAGTTATGCACATTGGTTTTCTGTTTTGTCCTATTTATTGTTTGCTTCACAAACGATAATAATAATAATAATAATAATAATAATAATAATATTATTAATTCACATCTTCAAAGTTGTAGGCATGTTCTGGAAATGAAATGATGCAAACCCTCAATCCATTTTAATTCCAGGAATAAACAATACAGGATTTATCTTGTAGTGCTCTGATCCCCAGATCTTTAACCCAGCTACATATAAAAAGTTGTTCTCCTCCGTGCTGTTCCAGGTTTTCATCTGTGTCTGTGTAGAATGATGTCTGCAGCACCAGGTAGGTCAAGATGTCCGGGAACTCAACGGATGGATAATTTGCCAACTCATAGGAAAAATCTTTCTTTGATAAGGTGTAAGGATCTATTCCATCACAAAGAACAACTTTCTGAAGGTATCTTGACCATGCATTGGCCGTGAAACTGTGAAAGTAGTCAGAGATGGTTTCACTAACTCTTTACATAATGGCAGTTTAATCGGTTTCCCTGACCACCACTTCATTCACCGGACATAAACTCACAAGCAAAAGTCACAGGACTGAATACAACCTATTGTTCACTGTTGCCCCGGGGGGTTTCGGAGGGGTGTTTTACAAGTGTTCTGGTGAAACCCGAGTATGTCATTTTGTCATCTGTTGTGTCTCTGGCTCTACATATATCATTGTATTTATGTACCCCCCCCCCCCCCCCCCCAAAAAAAAATAGTGAACATTAAACACTTACTAACGTTTTACAGCTCCAAATCAGAAAAAGTTGGGACATGTTGAAAATGAAATTAAAGCTGAAAGTAATGACTTACAAATAATATTTGAATAAATAGTATTTCACTCAAAAACAAAACAGCACATCATTTGTTTTACCTCATGATTTTTATTTTCAAAATAAACAGTTCAATTTTGATTCCATTCCAAATTTGACACATTTAAAAAAAAATGTTGAGACAGTAAACCATTTACTACTTTGTAATTTTGCTATTATTTCTCAACAAAGTGATGAAAGTGACTGTTAATTTGGAAGTCAATGCTTTTTTTTTTTTAATTTACATTTTTCATACCTCCACAAATTTTTCTAACTTGGGTTTGGAATCTGGATCACATAACCTCATAGTTGAGTAATAGTAACATATCCTGAACCCGGGGTATAGCGGCTGAGTGAATTTGGTTTTGATACTGTATATGAGTTTCATCGTGTCAGAGACGCTGTAGAAGGACAGCTTTCCTGCAATGTGATCTACATACACTCCTATTCTGGAAGATACTGGAGCTTGGAGCTCAGTCTTAATGTTTTTCCTCCAGAAACAGACAGAGGAAGGATAACATTGCAGACTCCAGGACTGCTTGTTCAATCCAAACCTACACCCATTACCCTCTCCTTTCCTACTGATTCCTTTATATGAGACAGATATGTCCACACCCATACCATTCCACTCCACCTCCCAGTAACAGCGTCCATACACGCTCTCCTTACACAACACCTGAGCATAAAAGTCAAATCTCTCGGGATGATCAGAGTATTGCTGATCTGTCCTATTGCGTGTCACTGCTCTGTTCTTCTCAGACAGAATGAGATGATGATGTGCTGTGTTCGGATCCAGAGTCAGATCACAGAAATCTAAAACAATAAAATGTACACAGGTTAGATGTTAATCACAGGATTTATGATACAGCACCTTGCAGTTTATTTAAGGGCATTAAAAGTCATCAGATTCATCTGGATTACAAATAAAACTTTGTTCCAGCCAGTATTTTTTATTGCAAATCAGTGTGCTTTTAAAGTTAAATTTTGAATATTTTCAAGTAAATATAAATTATTTGTTAGTAGATCTTAAAAAAAAACTGAAAAATGTAGCTTGCATAAGCATTCAACCCCTTCAGACTAGCACTTCATAGAACCACCTTTTGCTCCAATAACACCTTTAACGAGATGGTCAATGACGGCGTAGCTCACTCCAACCCCATCTAGTCCAGAACAAACAAACAATCTAAAATGGGCCACCTTGCACAATAAAATGTTGCAAGCTATATATACTATATAGAATCCATATCCACCCTAGGAATACCGACCCATTTCCCAGAAAGAATCCAAAACAGCAAGGATTTGACCAAGAAGAAGCAATTTTTGTTGAACTGCTGTTGAATTAAGGCTTAATTAGTCCATAACTTCATTGTTAATTGTAATGAAGCAAATCTGGGTAGAAGTTCTATGCACTCTGGGTCCCCCGACCTTCATGCCAGAAAGAATCTAAATCAGTGAAGAATTGAGGGAGGAGAAGCGATTTGTGTGGAAACTGCTCGTTAGGAATTGATTAATTACTCCATATCTTCATTATTAATTGCAATTATGCACATTTCAATTTAGAGCCACCAATTATCCTAACCTGCATGTCTCTGGACTGTGGGGGAAACCGGAGCACCCGGACGAAACCCACGCAGATACAGGGAGAACATGCAAACTCCACACAGAAAGGCCCCCGTTGGCCACTGGGCTTGAACCCAGAACCTTCTTGCTGTAAGGCGACAGTGCTAACCACTACACCACTGTGCCAACCTTGGGATGTCAAACGTCTTAGATATAATTTTACACCCTATTCCTGAAGTTATGAAACTCTTACTTTATCTTAACTTCTATGACTTCCTTTGAATGCTCCTTAGTGTTCATTTTCACTCCTTTTCTTCAGACTGACCATCTCAGTGATAGTCCAACTGAGGTGGTTTTTGTTTAAAAAAAAAAGGGAGCCATTTTAATATTTCACAGGTGAAGGCCAATTCGAAATCAATTGTAAGACAACAGCTTTCAGCTGAAGCTTTGAATACTTATGGAAGCATGTTTTTTTTTTTTTTACTTTTTGATTTTCTTTGAAATCCTTGCTGAGCAAAAATTAATTTTGACTTAAAAAACATGTACTGTAAGAGAACAAGCACTGTCAATTTAAATACTGAATGGATCAAATTTAGAACAACAATACAGATATATTTATATGTCCTACACTTTCTACTTATTAAAAGTGTGTGTTTTACACCTACACTGCAGAAAATCTTCTCTGCTCTTTGGTTCTGAGGGTAAAACCATCTGAACTGCCGCACCTGTGGAGACAGAGACAAAATGGAGACTGAACAAATGACATGGAAACAGTTTGAAGCATGAAGATGAAAAATTATCACACATCACATCACATCACATCACATTATCTCTAGCCGCTTTATCCTTCTACAGGGTCGCAGGCAAGCTGGAGCCTATCCCAGCTGACTACGGGCGAAAGGCAGGGTACACCCTGGACAAGTCGCCAGGTCATCACAGGGCTGACACAGACACAGACAACCATTCACACTCACATTCACACCTACGGTCAATTTAGAGTCACCAGTTAACCTAACCTGCATGTCTTTGGACTGTGGGGGAAACCGGAGCACCCGGAGGAAACCCACGCGGACACGGGGAGAACATGCAAACTCCGCACAGAAAGGCCCTCGCCGGCCCCGGGGCTCGAACCCAGGACCTTCTTGCTGTGAGGCGACAGCGCTAACCACTACACCACCGTGCCGCCCTGAAAAATTATTATTATTATTATTATTATTATTTTAAAGTACATCAGGAAGAGTTAGATGTCATTTGAAGACAGTCAGTGACTCAACTATTCGGAGAACGAGGGGACGTTCATTCCACCACTCAGGTGCCAAATCCGAGAAGAGTCTTGATGCATATTTTCCTTGTACCCTGAGAGATGGCTGGACCAGTCAAGCAGTGCTAGAGATTTGGAGGGAGCATGGTGTAGTGCAGGGTGTTATTACATTAATGGCATTTAGCAGATGCTCATATCCAGAGGGACGCACAATATACCCAGAGCAGCCTGGGGTTAGGATTACTGTAAGTGCTCAAGGGCACTTCAGCCATTCCAGGGAATTGAACCATCAACCTTTTGGTCCCAAAGCTGATTCTCTAACCACTAGGCCATGGCTTCCCCATGGCTGTTATAAGTGCTTTGAGGGAAGAAAGTGCTGGTCCATTTTTGGCTTTATAGGCAAGAATTAGTGTTTTAAATCTGATGCAGGCAACTATAGGAAGCCATTGTAGAGGGCACAGCAATGGGGTAGTTTGGGAGAACTTAGGACCATTGGGAACAAATCATGCAGCTACATTCTAGATCAGTTGTGGAGGTTGAATGGCGCTGAGGAAAACTTGCCAGGAGAAAGTTGCAGTAGTCCAGTCTCAAAATGACAAGGGACTGAACAAGCACCTGAATGGCCTCTGTGGATCAAAATGGATGAATCCTTCTGATATTGTAAAGGAGAAATCAACATGAGCATGACACATTCGCAAGGTGAGAGGAAAAGGACAGTTGATTGTCCATGGTTACCCCAAGGTTGTGTGTAGTGACTGAAGGTGCAATCAGAGAGATCCTTGTCCAGGGAGATCACAAGATACTGATGTGAGGATTAATCACCTGGGATGAAAAGCAGTTCAGTTTTGCTGGGATTAAATTTCAGCTGATGAGCTGACATTCATGAAGAGATGTCTGCCAGACATGCTGAGATCTGAGCAGAAACATCATGCCTGAGGGAGGGAAGGAGAGGATGAGTTGAATGTCAGTCACATACTAGTGGTATGAGAACCCATGTGAGGATAGGACTTCACCAAGAGATCGAATATAGAGGGAGAACGGAAGAGAACCAAGTACTGAGCTATGTGGGACACCAGTAGATAGTCAAATTATATGACTGTCCTTCCATGGTTTTGCATTTTCTTGTTGAAATCTCCCTGGAAAAGATGTCGTCTTGAAGGCAGCATATGTTGCTCTAAAATGTCAATGTAGTCTTCTGCATTAATGCTCCATCGCAGAAGTGGAAGTTACCTTTGCAAAGGGCATTGACACAACCTCATACCATGATGCACCCTTGCTTTTGGACTTGTTCCTGGTAACAGTCTGGTTGGTCCTTTTCATCTTCAGAGCACACGGCATCCATTTCTTCCAAAAATGATCAGGAATATTGATTCATCTGACCACAATACATGGTTCCACTGTGTGTTGGACCATCCCAGATGCCTCCGAGCCCAGAGAAGTCAACAGCACTTCTGAACACAGTTAACATAAGGCTTCCTTTTTACACAGTAAAGGTTTAACTGGCATTAGTGGATGTAATTCTGTATTGTAATGCTTGACAAAGATTTGCCAAAGTAATCCTGAGCCCATGTGGTTCTGTTAGCTGTAGATGAATGACGGTTCTTGAAGAAATGCCGTCTGAGGGATCCAAGATCATGAGGCTTCAGATTAGGCTTGAGCCCTTTGCCCTTGATACTGCAAGATTCCTCCAGATTCTTTGAACTGTTGAATGATATTATGCACCGTAGAGGGTGAAATATCCAAATCCCTTCCTATCTTGCTTTGAGGACCATTGATTTTAAAATTCTCATGCATTTCTTGACAACCTGGAGATCCTCAGTCCATTTTTGCTCTTCAAAGACTAGGGCTTTCCCGGAGACTGATTTTGTACCAAATCATTACAGTCACCTGTTAACATCACCTCTTTCAAATCATATCATTATTTATTTATTTTACCTCATTACTAGTCCTAAATTTAATCCAACCACTGGGCGTGCATAAGCATACTCTTGTCCCAAGCCCGGATAATTTGGAGAGGGTTGCGTCAGGAAGGGCATCCGGCGTAAAACCATGCCAAATCTAACATGCAGACTGAAAAGAATACCATACTGGATCGTTCGGGGCCCAGGTTAACAATGACCGCCTCTGGTACTGTTGGTCAACACGGTGCCAGTGGAAAGTATGCTACTATTGCATCAAAACGGAGAAGGAGAAAGAGGGGGGAGGCGTGTTAGGAGACAGCATAAAAGATGGAAGGGAAGGAGCTTAGAATTGAGGGTCAGAACACTGAATGTGGGAACACTGACTGGCGGAGCGAGAGAGTTAGCAGGTATGATGGAAAGAAGGAAGTTGGACATTTTGTGTGTGCAGGAGATGAGGTGGAAAGGAAGGAAGGCCAAGAACATTGGAGGTGGATGGAAAGAGAAATGGTGTTGGTATTGTTTTGAGAGGAGAGTTGGTCAACAGTGTGATTGATGTGAAGAGGGTCAGATAGAGTGATCGGCATGAAATTGGAGATTCAAGGAGTGATAATCAATGTTGTGTGTGTGTGTGTGTGTGTGTGTGTGTGTGTGTGTATGCCCCACAGGTTGGATGTGAGAACAAAGAGAAAGAGTCCTTCTGGGAAAAGATGGATGAAGAAGTGGTAGAAAGTATACTGAGGGAAGAGCACGTGCTGATAGGAGCAGATTTCAACGGACATATTGGTGAGGGAAACCGAGGAGATGAGGACATGATGGGCAAATATGGTGCAAGAGAGAGAAATGTGGAAGGGCAAATGGTGGTTGATTTTTCAAAGAGGATGAATTTGGCAATAGTCAATACATACTTCGAGAAGAAAGAGCAGCACAGGGTGATATTTAAGAGTGGAGGAAGGTCTACACAGGTGGACTACATACAGTACTCTGCAGAAGGGGTAACCTGAAGGAGATTGGAGACTGTAAAGTGATGGCAGGGGAGAGTGTAGCTAGACAACATCGAGTGGTCGTGTGCAGGATGAACTTGAAAGTGAAAAAGAGGAAGCATGAAATAGTGGAGCTGAAGATTAAGTGGTGGAAACTAAAAGAGATTGATCATCAGAAGGAGTTTAGGGAAGAAATGAGATGAGCATTGAGTGGCAAGGGAAGTCCGCCAGAAGATTGGGATACTACTGCTATACTAGTAAGAGAGGCAGCAAGGAAGGTGCTAGGGTGGTCATCGGGAAGGAAGACAAGGAGACATGGTGGTGGAACAAAGAAGTGCAGGATATTATAAAAGAGAAGAGGCTAGCAAAGAAGAATTGGGACAACCAGAGAGATGAGGAAAGCAGGTGGTTATACAAGGATTAGACAGAAGGCAAAAAGAGCAGTAGCAAAGGCAAAAGCAGATGCATACCAGGAGTTGTAGGAAAGACTAGAGACTAAAGAAGGAGAGAAAGACCTGTACAGACTAGCTAGGCAGAGAAACAGGGAAGCGAGGGATGTATAGCAGGTAAGAGTGATGAAAGATGTAAATGGAAACGTGCTGACAAACAAAGAGAGTATATTAAGAAGGTGGAAAGAGTACTTTGAGGATTTATTAAATGAGGAGAATCCAAGAGAGAAAAGGTCAGATTTGTTGGAGACAGCAAATCAGGAAGCAGAGTTGGTTAGTCAGGATGAGGTGAGGGCAGCCATGAAAAGAATGAAGACTGGGAAAGCAGTCGGACCAGATGGCATCCCGATTGAGGCTTGGAGATGTTTGGGTGAGATGGCTGTGGCGTTCCTAACGAGATTGTTTAATAAGATCCTACAGAATGAGAAAATGCCAAATGAATGGGAGAAAGAGTGTGCTAGTCCCAATATACAAGAATAAGGGAGATGTACAGAGCTGCAGTAATTACAGAGGGATAAAATTGGTGAGCCACACCATGAAGCTATGGGAAAGGGTATTGGAGGCGAGATTGAGAAGAGAGGTAGCAATCTGTGAACAGCAGTATGGGTTTATGCCAAGGAAGAGCATGTCAGATGCAATTTTTGCTTTAAGAATGTTAATGGAGAAGTACAGGGAAGGCCAGAGAAAGCTACAGTGGTGCTTGAAAGTTTGTGAACCCTTTAGAATTTTCTAAAGTTCTGCATAAATATGACCTAAAACATCATCAGATTTTCACACAAGTCCTAAAAGTAGATAAAGAGAACCCACTTAAACAAATGAGACAAAAATATTATACTTGGTCATTTGTTTATTGAGGAAAATGATCCAATATTACATATCTGTGAGTGGCAAAAGTATGTGAACCTTTGCTTTCAGTATCTGGTGTGACCCCCTTGTGCAGGAATAACTGCAACTAAACATTTCCGGTAACTGTTGATCAGTCCTGCACACCGGCTTGGAGGAATTTTAGCCCATTCCTCCATAGAGAACAGCTTCAACTCTGGGATGTTGGTGGGTTTCCTCACATAAACAGCTTGCTTCAGGTCCTTCCACAACATTTCGATTGGATTAAGGTCAGGACTTTGACTTGGCCATTCCAAAACATTAACTTTATTCTTCTTTAACCATTTTTTGGTCGAACAGCTTGTGTGCTTAGGGTCGTTGTCTTGCTGCATGACCCACCTTCTCTTGAGATTCAGTTCATGGACAGATGTCCTGACATTTTCCTTTAGAATTCACTGCTATAATTCAGAATTCATTGTTCCATCAGTGACGGCAAGCCGTCCTGGCCCAGATGCAGCAAAACAGGCCCAAACCATGATACTACCACCACCATGTTTCACAGATGGGATAAGGTTCTTATGCTGGAATGCAGTGTTTTCCTTTCTCCAAATATAACGCTTCTCATTTAAACCAAAGAGTTCTATTTTGGTCTCATCCGTCCACAAAATATTTTTCCAATAGGCTTCTGGCTTGTCCACATGATCTTTAGCAAACTGCAGACAAACAGCAATGTTCTTTTTGGAGAGCAGTGGCTTTCTCCTTGCAACCCTGCCATGCACACTATTTGTTGTTCAGTGTTCTCCTGATGGTGGACTCATGAACATTAACATTAGCCAATGTGAGAGAGGCCTTCAGTTGCTTAGAAGTTACCCTGGGGTCCTTTGTGACCTCGCCGACCATTACACGCCTTGCTCTTGGAGTGATCTTTGTTGGTCGACCACTCCTGGGGAGGGTAACAATGGTCTTGAATTTCCTCCATTTGTACACAGTCTGTCTGACTGTGGATTGGTGGAGTCCAAACTCTTTAGAGATGGTTTTGTAACCTTTTCCAGCCTGATGAGCATCAACAACGCTTTTTCTGAGGTCCTCAGAAATCTCCTTTGTTTGTGCCATGATACACTTCCACAAACATGTGTTGTAAAGATCAAACTTTGATAGATCCCTGTTCTTTAAATAAAACAGGGTGCCCACTCACACCTGATTGTCATCCCATTGATTGAAAACATCTGACTCTAATTTCACCTTCAAATTAACTGCTAATCCTAGAGGTTCACATACTTTTGCCACTCACAGATATGTAATATTGGATAGTTTTCCTCAATAAATAAATGACCAAGTACAACATTTGTGTCTCATTTGTTTAACTGGGTTCTCTTTATATACTTTTAGGACTTGTGTGAAAATCTGATGATGTTTGAGGTCATATTTATGCAGAAATATAGAAAATTCTAAAGGGTTCACAAACTGTCAAGCACCACTGTACATCGTGTGTTTGTAGACCTGGAGAAGGCATATGATAGAGTGCCGAGAAATGAGTTATGGCATTGTATGAGAAAGTGTGGAGTGAATGAGAAGTATATCAGAGCGGTGCAAGACATGTACAGTGGTGCTTGAAAGTTTGTGAACCCTTTAGAATTTTCTATATTTCTGCATAAATATGATGTAAAACATTATCAGATTTTCACACAAGTCCTAAAAGGAGATAAAGAGAACCCAGTTAAACAAATGAGACAAAAATATTATACTTGGTCATTTATTTATTGAGGAAAATGATCCAATATTACATATCTGTGAGTGGCAAAAGTATGTGAACCTTTGCTTTCAGTATCTGGTGTGACCCCCTTGTGCAGCAATAACTGCAACTAAACGTTTGCGGTAACTGTTGATCAGTCCTGCACACCGGCTTGGAGGAATTTTAGCCCATTCCTCCGTACAGAACAGCTTCAACTCTGGGATGTTGGTGGGTTTCCTCACATGAACTGCTCGCTTCAGGTCCTTCCACAACATTTCGATTGGATTAAGGTCAGGACTTTGACTTGGCCATTCCAAAACATTAACTTTATTCTTCTTTAACCATTCTTTGGTAGAACAACTTGTGTGCTTAGGGCCATTGTCTTGCTGCATGACCCACCTTCTCTTGAGATTCAGTTCATGGACAGATGTCCTGACATTTTCCTTTAGAATTCGCTGGTATAATTCAAAATTCATTGTTCTATCAATGATGGCAAGCTGTCCTGGCCCAGATGCAGCAAAACAGGCCCAAACCATGACACTACCATCACCATGTTTCACAGATGGGATAAGGTTCTTATGCTGGAATGCAATGTTTTCCTTTCTCCAAACATAATGCTTCTCATTTAAACCAAAAAGTTCTATTTTGGTCTCATCCATCCACAAAACATTTTTCCAATAGCCTTCTGGCTTGTCCATGTGATCTTTAGCAAACTGCAGACGAGCAGCAATGTTCTTTTAGGAGACCAGTGGCTTTCTCCTTGCAACCCTGCCATGCATACCATTGTTGTTCAGTGTTCTCCTGATGGTGGACTCATGAACATTAACATTAGCCAATGTGAAAGAGGCCTTAAGTTGCTTATAAGTTACCCTGGGGTCCTTTGTGACCTCGCCGACTATTACATGCCTTGCTCTTGGCGTAATCTTTGTCGGTCGACCACTCCTGGGGAGGGTAACAATGGTCTTGAATTTCCTCCATTTGTACACAGTCTGTCTGACTGTGGATTGGTGGAGTCCAAACTCTTTAGAGATGGTTTTGTAACCTTTTCCAGCCTGATGAGCATCAACAACGCTTTTTCTGAGGTCCTCAGAAATCTCCTTTGTTCGTGCCATGATACACTTCCACAAACATGTGTTGTGAAGATCAGACTTTGATAGATCCCTGTTCTTTAAATAAAACAGGGTGCCCACTCACACCTGATTGTCATCCCATTGATTGAAAACACCTGACTCTAATTTCACCTTCAAATTAACTGCTAATCCTAGATGTTCACATACTTTTGCCACTCACAGATATGTAATATTGGATCATTTTCCTCAATAAATAACTGACCAAGTATAATATTTTTGTCTCATTTGTTTAACTGGGTTCTCTTTATCTACTTTTAGGACTTGTGTGAAAATCTGATGTTGTTTTAGGTCATATTTATGCAGAAATATAGAAAATTCTAAAGGGTTCACAAACTTTCAAGCACCACTGTATGAGAACAGTGAAACAGCAGTGAGGTGTGCAGTTGGAACGACTGAATGGTTCAAGCTGAAGGTGGGACTTCATCAAAGATCTGCTTTGAGTCCTTTCTTGTTTGCCATAGTGATGGATAGCCTGACGGACGAAGTGAGGCAAGAGTCACCATGGAACATGATGTTTGCGGATGATATTGTGATATGTGGTGAAAGTAGAAATGAGGTTGAGTTGGGTTTGGAGAGATGGAGGTATACATTGGAACAAAGAGGAATGAAGGTGAGCAGGAGCAAAACAGAATACATGTGCATCAATGAAAATGGGGATGAGAGTGTAGTGAAGATGCAAGGAGTAGACGTAAAGAAAGTTGGTGAATTCAAGTACCTGGGGTCAACTGTGCAGGAAAATGGGGGCTGCGATAGTGAGGTGAGAAAGAGAGTGCAGGCAGGGTGGAGCAGTTGGAGAAGGATTTCGGGAGTCATTTGTGATAGGAAAGTCCCAGCAAAAGTGAAAGGTAAGATGTATAAGACAGTAGTGAGACCAGCTGTGATGTATGGATGGGAGACCGTACCCTTAACAAAGAGACAGGAGGCAAAGTTGGAGGTGGCGGAGTTGAGGATGTTAAGGTTTGCAATGGGAGTGATGAGGTTGGACAGGATAAGGAACGAGCACTTCAGAGGGACAGCACATGTGGAGAGCTTGGGAATTAAGCTAAGAGAGATGAGACTGAGATGGTATGGGCACATCCTGAGAAGAGATGCAGAGCATGTGGGAAGGAGAATGTTGAGAATGGAGCTACCAGGCACACGAAAATGAGGAAGGCCAAAGAGGGGATACATGGATGTGGTGAGAGAGGACATGAAAGTGGCAGGTGTGGTAGAGAAGGATGCGGAAGACAGGGAGCAATGGATACGAAAGATCCGCTGTGGTGACCTCGAATTGGGAGCAGCCAAAAGAAGAAGAATTACTAGTCCTAAATTTCCCCGTCCCAATTTTTTTTGGAATGTGTTGCAGGCCTGAAATGCCAGAATGGATGTATATTAACACTTGAAATGAAGTTGACCAACAAAACATTTAGAGTTGTAATATATGTGTTTTTACATTCTGATGTAGGGATGAAGGCAGGATAATAGCTGCTGGTGAGGTGAGAATAGTTTATCACTGTTTACTGCTGCTAATTTTCCATTTAACTTAATCTCAATTCTTAGCATATGTATAATATTCATTTGGTCAGTAAGATTCGTTTCTGGATTTGATGTAATTTACAAGGTCAACGTTAATCTACCCTTGTAAAGGTATTCTTGTTCCTGCCTACTTATTCCTGTTACATGAATTCTTCTTCACTGTGATGCCAAACAGATTTTTCCGGCAGGAAACGCTCTCTTACCATGTGGATGGGTTATGTTGAATTCCTCCTCACAGATTTCCTCGACTCGTTTTTTCAGATCTGAGAGAGATTTCCTCACTCCATTAAATGAGAGATGTTGATTGGCAGTGAAGTTGGGTGAGTTGTCACATCCAGGAGAAACACAGAGAGACGGGAAACTCTACAGAGAGGAAACACAGAATAGAGAAGGAGAAAAGTGTAGGAGAGGAACGACTGAATCTCAGACTGAATCAGACCAAAGACACACTTGGGATCTCAGACAGGAACATTTATTGTTGCTGTAATGAGCTTTTAGGAGGAAACTTTGTGAGGAACAGCGCCCTCTGTAGATCAGACAGTGAGTGTTACCTGGAGGAAGTGGATGTGATCGTGTGTGTGTGAAAGCTGCTCCAGCTCAGTGACTCTCCTCTGAAGATCAGCAATCTCCTGCTCCAGTTGCTTCAGGAGTCGCTCAGCTCGACTCAGTTCAGCTTTCTCCTGAGCTCTGATCAGCTCCGTCACCTTTGAGCGCTTTTTCTCCATGGAGCTGATCATCTCAGTAAAGATCCTCTCACTGTCATCTACTGCTGCCTTATAACACATCTGTTAGAACACACACACACACACACACACACACACACACACACACACACACACACACACACACAGTGTGGAGCATTATTTAAAGAGCAACTCTCTCACCCTTTCTCCTACTATGATTGTGTTATATATGCCAAAATTATGTTAACACTAATGGATTATTTTTCTCCTGAATGTGTGATGCACCATGACCGCTGCTGGTGTAATTGGACCCTACTTTTTTGACACCCCAACAGTGATGTCAGACATCTACTTACAGATGGTGCAGCAGTCCGCCATTGATGAACTTCCACTACAGATCCGATTGGTTTCTACCATTTAAGTGTTAATATAATTTTGACTAACCCTGTATATTTGTTGTTTCAATGGCACCTGTCAAGAGGTGAGATGTATTCAGCAGCAAGAGAACAGTCAGTTCCTGAAGAAGTTGATGTGTTGGAAGCAGGAAAAATGGGCAAGTGTAAGGATCTGAGTGACTTTGACAAGGGCCAAATTGTGATGGCGAGATGACTGGGTCTGAGCATCTCCAAAATGGCGCATCTTGTGGGGTGTTCTGGTATGCAGTGGTTAGCACCTACCAAAAGTGGTCCAAGGAAGGACAACCGGTGAACCAGTGACAGGGTCATGGGTGTCAAAGGCTCATTGATTCACATGTGGCACGAAGGCTAGGCCATATGGTCCAATCCCACAGAAAAGCTACTGTAGCACAATCTATTGAAAAGGTTAATGCTGGCTAAAACAGAAAGGTGTCAGCAGTCACTTTTTCAGCAGTTTGTGTCCTTTATATATATTTCTATCTGCATTCACTGGATTTGAGCAATCACATGCTCTGATTGGCTACTCTACTACTAGGCTATCAGCTCATACCATGAGTAGAGAAAAACAAAATGGCGGAGTGTGTTGCTGAATCAACCAAGGATGAAATAAAGACTCTACTCGAAAACACAACCCCAGAAATCATCATCAAGTATTTAAAAGAAACAGAAATAGCTAAAAGAATATACAGTCCCCTCCAAAAGTATTGGAACGGCAAGGTCAATTCCTTTGTTTTTTTTGTACACTGAAGACGTTTCAGATCAAAAGATGAATATGAGACAAAAGTTCAGAATTCCAGCTTTTATTTCATGGTATTTACATCTAAATGTGTTAAACAACTCAGGACAGAGCACATTTTCTATGAACCCACCCATTTTTTCAAGTGAGCAAAAGTATTGGAACATGTGACTGATGGGTGTTTCTAGTTGCTCAGGTGTTGCCTTTTAGATTGATTGCTGAAACTTTTAAATAGTTCTTGTTTTTGGCTTTGGGTTTCACCTGTGAAAAATGTATTTGCTGCTAAGCAAACATGAAGACCAGAGAGCTGTCAATGGGTGAAAAGCAAACTCTTCTGTCAATGGGTGAAGCATCGTGTCAGCTGTCAATGGGTGAAGCATGGTGGAGGTAATGTCATGGCTTGGGCTTGCATGGCTGCTTCTGGAACGGGCTCACTAGTCTTTATTGATGATGTAACTCATGATGGTAGCAACAGAATGAATTCTGAAGTCTACAAAACCATTTTGTCTGGCAATTTACAGAAAAATGCATCCAAACTAATTGGGAGAAGCTTCATCATGCAACAAGACAATGACCCAAAACACACTGCCAACACAACAAAGGACTTCATCAGGGGGAAAAAGTGGAAGGTCTTGGACTGGCCAAGTCAATCACCGGACCTTAACCCAATAGAGCATGCATTTTACCTCCTGAAGAGGAGACTGAAGGGAGAAACCCCCAGAAACAAACAACAACTGAAAGAGGCTGCAGTAAAGGCCTGGAACAGCATTTCAAATGAAGAATGCAACAGCCTGGTGAAGTCAATGGGTCGCAGGCTCAATGCAGTTATTGCAAGTAAGGGTTATGCCACCAAATATTAAATGTTATTCACTTTAAGTTAATTTAATAATGTCTGTTCCAATACTTTTGCTCACTTGAAAAGTGGGTGGGTTCAAAGAAAAGGTGCTCTGTCCTGAGTTGTTTAACACATCTAGATGTAAATACCATAAAATAAAAGCTGGAATTCTGAACTTTTGTCTCATATTCATCTTTTGATCTGAAAACCAAATGTCTTCAGTGTACAAAAAAAACAAAAACAAAGGAATTGACCTTGCCATTCCAATACTTTTGGAGGGGACTGTGCAACCCCGATTCCAAAAAAGTTGGGACAAAGTACAAATTGTAAATAAAAATGGAATGCAATGATGTGGAAGTTTCAAGATTCCATATTTTATTCAGAATAGAACATAGATGACATATCAAATGTTTAAACTGAGAAAATGTATCATTTAAAGAGAAAAATTAGGTGATTTTAAATTTCATGACAACAACACATCTCAAAAAAGTTGGGACAAGGCCATGTTTACCACTGTGAGACATCCCCTTTTCTCTTTACAACAGTCTGTAAACGTCTGGGGGCTGAGGAGACAAGTTGCTCACGTTGAGGGACAGGAATGTTAACCCATTCTTGTCTAATGTAGGATTCTAGTTGCTCAACTGTCTTAGGTCTTTTTTGTCGTATCTTCCGTTTTATGATGCGCCAAATGTTTTCTATGGGTGAAAGATCTGGACTGCAGGCTGGCCAGTTCAGTACCCGGACCCTTCTTCTACGCAGCCATGATGCTGTAATTGATGCAGTATGTGGTTTGGCATTGTCATGTTGGAAAATGCAAGGTCTTCCCTGAAAGAGACGTCGTCTGGATGGGAGCATATGTTGCTCTAGAACCTGGATATACCTTTCAGCATTGATGGCATTGGCTCCCAATCAAATTTCGTATTGATTATAAAATACTACTATTGACCTTTAAAGCACTGAATGGTCTCGCACCACAGTACCTGAGTGAGCTTCTGCTCCTCTATGACCCGCCACGCCTACTTAGATCAAAAGGTGCAGGCTATCTGCTGGTACCTCGTATAGTGAAGGCTACATCAGGGGGCAGAGCCTTTTCTTACAAAGCCCCACAGTTATGGAACAGCCTTCCAAGTAATCTTCGGGAATCAGACTCAGTCTCAGCATTTAAGTCTAGGCTGAAAACATATCTGTTTAGTCAAGCCTTTTGTTAATGGTGTTTATGAGGTAAAGGTGTAGATCTAGAGGGTCCTCAGACATAGAGTGTTTTGGTAAACTGGGATGTATGGATGCTGTCAGTCCCCACTCGCTTGC